>NW_022610714.1:0-37473 GCF_000309985.2 Brassica rapa
ATCAAACTTGATAATTTATTAATCAAGATTTGACATCAATACTATGGAAAATGGTTAAATGCTTAATGTCAGCTCAAATTAAACTGTCTTGTTAAGGTGATAGAAGATATTATCTAATCATACTTGCTTTCATGAGTTAGAAACTGATTAAGATTAATGCATACTGCCTTGTTGCTGCCTTGTATTGTTGCATTTAGATTAAAGTCTAAGTTGCATATTCAGGAGTGATTAAAATTGCCTAAATACTTTGACTTGATCTGATAAGGTCTTGTTAGTATTTAGAGAATGGTTGCTTGCGATAAGAACTTGACATTGTCTTGATTCTATCTAATGTTATAAAGCTTGAGACATTGGTGATCAAACTTGATGAAGTCAAGGATTGATCCCAATGCAATTGTGTCTTATCTTGGCTAGAGTTTGAGTGATGTTTCAGGTTCACAAAAGGTGTTCCTAGTTCATCATCAACTCCGAGTTTAAAGAGAAAGAATGGTGTCCATTGTGTGTGCAATGGAGAATTACTACAAGAAGGGTGAAGCGCAGATGGTTGTGAAACCCACTTGAAGCTTACTGGTCTTCCTACTACCATTGCAAGTAACTGAAGAAGAAGCCAACTGGGTCTAGGCAGTGGCGTGCCTATTCAAGAGGGTGCTCAAACTAAGACAGGGCACTCTTGGCTGTGTGAAGAAGAAGGCTACTCTATCAAGGCGGCTTCTATTGTGAGGTGATTGAAGAAGCAGCTGAAGCATCCACAAGCATTCCATCATGGTGGTGAATTCAGAAGGGTGATTGCAATAAGAGAAGAAGAAGAAGTAAGGATTCAAGTGGTAACATTGAGAACCACTACTCATCATCTTAACCAAGGGAGTAAACCTAATCTCATCTATCTTAATATGTCTTGATAGGTTTATCTCCTGACTATACTATGTGCTTTCCCTAAATCCATTAAGAGTTGATAGCTTCTAGTAGAGTGTCTAGGCTAATTGCACTGAATTGTTTTGCTGCTGCATTATCTTATTGATAGTAAGTAATGTCTAGAGTCCCAGAATCTCATGGTCTGTTTATTGCATTATCTTGGGTGTTGTCATAAGCTTGAATCATCATGAATGTGTTGTAGAATTGAGTAGAATGTCTCTGCTACTTGCATCATGATGGATAAGTTATTTTGCATACATAAGCATATCTCATACTGTCTAAGTTCAATCCTAGTGTTATCTGGTGCTAGTGCCTATGTTTAATCCATCAATGAAAGTCTTGCATCAATTAGAAATTGTCTAAGTTGCTTGCATCATTGGTTCTGATTGAAACTGTTGTGCATAGCTTTAATATAAATCATGGATTGAACCTGTTGCATTCATATAGCTAATGCTTTAAGATTGTGCATTCATGTAGTAATGCATTTAAAAATGAGTCTAAATTGCAAATGTACTGATGAAAGCTTGCATTGAATTTAGAGAACTTAATAATCATAATAACCTAGGATGTCAATATAGTGTCTAGAACTTGCATAGTCATTGTTAGAGATATAAATCTACTTGTCTTGACTTAGGCTGTTCTGATTGTTGCTATGCCATAGTTAAATCCATCAGTGATGTCTTACAAGCATTTAGAAGTATGTCTAAGCTACTTGAATCATTGGCTGTGATAGAACTAGTGAGCATAAGCATGAATTGAGTCACGCTTATTGCCTTGATTGCATAAGTATCATCTAGTCTTGTGTTCATTTGAAGTGAATCTGTTTCATTCATAGTTAGTGTGTAACCTAATGCATTCATCTATTGTTGCATTTAAAAAAAAAAAAAAAAAAAACAAAACAAACTGAATTGAACCTAAAAGATCAGTGTATCTTTGCAAAGCATACATTGTCTTTACATATTCTTGTCTTGATTGTCTAGCTTGTTTCAAGTATCATATATTATTGTGGCATTGGTGATCAAACAGGATGGATGATCTTGGTTTGATCCCAATGGGATGATTTGATCTTGCATTGAGTTGTGGTGGTGTTAGGTACACAAGGGAAGTAATACATGTAACTCGCCATCAACCAAGAATGTAGAGACAAAGGTCTTGTGCCATTGCATATCATCACTTGGACATGTTAGTCCATAATCTACAGGAAGTGTAGTGTGATTGATTATGCAATGAGAGCTGGCCATTGCATAATACCATTGGACATATCTAGTCCTTAGTCTACAGGAAGTGTAGCATGGGTCATTATGCAATGAGAGATGTGTCTTGTGAGACTCTCTATGGTGATTCAAACACCCTAATTCCTGGTTAAGGAAGAGAGAAAACTCACAAGAAGAAAGCTATCATAAAAGATGATAGTTATTAGACCATGGAGATGCATAGGATCATCACAAGCTTAGCTCCTTCTAGTCTCGGTTCTAAGCTTGAGGGGGAGTCTTAATGCATATGATCCATGGTCAGTAACAAGTCTTTGCAAAGGCTTCTACAAGGATCATCAACCGGACCAAGTCAGTGGCGTGTGTCTAGGCAAGAGGCTGTTCAGAGCAGCCTTGGCGAGTGAGGAAGAAGGCTCTCCATCAATGCGGCTTCAATGAGAGGTGATTGAGGAGAAGCTGATGAATCCATTCTGCCTTTCCAAGAAGTTGATGATGCCATGAAGATGGTGCATTGAGAGAGTTTGGAAACTCACAAAAACACAAGGGAAGTTCCCTTAGACTTTTAAAACTCTTTTCAATCTTTTTCATTCATCTTACTCATTGCTTGTGCTTGAAAAGATACTTAAGATGATTATGATTGAATTGTGAGATTGTGTGCATCAAGTGTGATGCAGGATATTCATTTTCTTGTTTTTGATAGGTACTGATGCACCTTTTGATGTGATCATGGACCAACTACCTAATGCAGATGATGAGGATCTAGATAAGCCGGCTGATGAAGATGTCCTAGCCTTGCCTAAAGGACCTATGACTCGATCAAGATCAAGAAAGATCACGCAAGTTATTGGAGGATTGGTTAAGATGTCATGGAAGCAAGAGGAATGTCTTGGTAGAAGCTTGATCAACCAAGACACACTTATCACCATTCAAGCTACTTCACCATCAAGCTGATCATCAACTAAGCAAGCAATCTTTGCGTGCTCTTTTTCCCTATCTTTGGTTTTGTCCCAATGGGTTTTCCAAAGATAGGTTTTTAACGAGGCCATAGATTTGCTTCTCAAATCTCTTAGTTGATGATCTCGATCCAACCTTATCCCGGATCAACCTTATGTTACATTATGTCTTTCATTTCATGTTTTTGTTTTCAAACTTGTCTTTTGTTTCTATTTCCAAGAGAAACCGTGTGCCTTTACTCTCTTGATAGTTTTCGAGAAGCTTGGAGTCTGTTCCAACTTCTCTTATATAAGTGTACTTTGAAACCCTCATGAATAACAATTATCTTTTATCAAAAACCCTTTCTTTGTTCTCTCTATTACTTGTTCGCGAGTTATTGAGTGTTCTTGTTGGTGTGTAATATCCAACAGCCCAAGAGTGTCTATCTCGGTGTGTCATATCCGATCTAGTCACTTAGGAGTATCAAGAAGCCTTTCCGCAGCCTCTTGTGTCACCAATCGATCCACAACCTTGTAGAGCTTGAGTCTTTGATTCGTTCTAGCAAGGATCTATCCCATACTATCCAGAGAAGCAATCTAGGGACGTATTATGTGGTATCAGAGCATCTCTGGTTAGGGAAGTACTCGTTTCTCTTTTGTTTCGATTTAACCTGTTCACCTTCTTGATCAAGTTTTAGATCGATCCGTTTTGTTTCAACTGATCTGTTCTTTGATTCGTAAAATCCATTGATAGATCTGTAATCCGTGGTTGTTTGATTGTGTGATCTAATCATTTTGTGTCGATTAAATGTTAAGAGAGTTTTGAATTGATAGATCTAGGTTTCGCGCTTTTAGATCCGATCGTTATCTATTCATATTCTCGTATTGATCTCTTGTTTGAATCTGATTGATTGTGTGATCTGTTTTAAATCATCTATAACAACTAGATCCACTTGTGTAACGTCGAAATCTGATCAACGAACCTACCCTGATCTCGTTTCTATTGCGGTTTACTTATTGTCGATTTGAATTCTTGTTACTTGTTAATCAAGTTTTCCTTACCGCCAGTTTACTTCAGTTTAAAAATCTCTTGATCATCTACTGATTACGATCAGTTTATTGGAATTATTTACTGGTTGAGTGTTGTTGTTGATTCTAGGTACCAATGGGGAAAGAATCAGAAGAAGAAGCCGAGCTAGTAAGGAAGAACAAGATGCTGAGAGAGCAAATGACCGAGCAAATGAATCAGACTATGATCTCTACAATGGCTGATATGCTCAAGGCTAGCATGAAGGAATTACGTGAGGAGATGAGACAAGAGTGGAGGCAAGCTACTGGCCAGGGACATAGCAATGAGTCTAGAAGAAACCGGCCTACTCCAGTACGGCAAGAGCATGCGGGTTCACAAGAGACCGACAACTACTACTCGCGCCATAGAACTGAGCGCAGTAGTTCTTCTTCTGAACTAAGCAGAGGAAGATCGAGGCGTGAACATGATGGAAGGGGGTCACGCAAAGACAAGCTTTCTGGACTTAAGCTTAAGATTCCATCCTTCCATGGCAAGGTTGATCCAGATGCCTATTTGGAATGGGAAAAGAAGATCGAGCTTGTCTTCAATTGCCAACACTACTCCAATGCCCAACGGATCAAGATAGCAGCAACTGAATTCTATGATTATGCATTGAGTTGGTGGGATCAGCTTGTAACTACTAGACGGCTTAACCAAGAGAACCCGGTTGATTCATGGCACGAGATGAAGTCACTCATGCGCAAACGGTTTGTTCCAAGTCATTATCACCGCGATCTACATCAAAAGCTATGAAGACTTACCCAAGGAACACGAACTGTTGAAGAGTACTATCAAGACATGGAGTTGCTGATGTTACGCGCTAGTATCTTGGAGGATAGAGAAGCTACTATGGCAAGGTTTCTTGGAGGGCTTAACCGTGAGATACAAGACAATGTGGAGATGCAACACTATGTGGAGATAGAAGAGATGTTGCACAAAGCTATTCTAGTGGAGCAGCAGCTCAAGAGGAAGGGTAACTCACGCAGCTATGGATCTTCTAAGTTCCACCACTCTAAGGAGGAGAAAACATCCTATCTAAAGGATAGCAAGTCTCAGCAGAAAGAAGAGACTAAGCCAAGCAGCACCTACAGCAAAGACAAAGGCAAAGCTGAAGTTACTAGTTCAAGAACTAGAGATGTTAAGTGCTTCAAATGTCAAGGGCGTGGGCATTATGCTAATGAGTGCACCAACAAAAAGGTTATGATTCTTCTTGAGAATGGAGAGTATGAATCAGAAGAAGAGAAGTTTGGGTCTGATCATGAGGAGTCTGAAGAAGAAAGTGAAGTAGAACCCGTGAAAGGAAGATTGTTGGTGACAAGAAGGCTCTTGAACGTGCAAGCCAAGAATGGAGAGCTTGAGCAGCGAGAGAATCTATTCTACACAAGGTGTATGGTTCAGGGAAAGGTGTGCAGCCTCATTATTGATGGAGGAAGTTGTGTCAATGTAGCTAGTGAGACAATGGTGAAGAAATTGGGTTTGAAAGTTCAGAAACACCCAAGACCCTACAGACTGCAGTGGCTCAATGAGGAGGGCGAGATGAGAGTTTCTAATCAAGTACTGGTTCCTATAGCCATTGGTAGATATGAAGATGAAGTCTTGTGTGATGTGTTGCCAATGGAAGCTAGTCATATACTTCTGGAAGACCCTGGCAGTATGATAGACGTGTGAATCATGATGGCTTCACCAACAAGCATTCATTCGAATTCAAGGGAAAGAAGACTGTGCTGGTGCCTTTATCTCCTCAAGAGGTTCATGAAGATCAAGTCCAGCTTCAGAAAAAGAAAGAGAAAGAGATTGATCTCAAACCTGACCGTAACAAGCATCACAGCCTCTATGCCAAACAGGGAGATATCAAAAGAATTCTCTACTCTCAAAATTCTATTATCTTGCTTATGTTTAAAGAGACTCTTCTAACAGTTACTGATCACACACCGGATCATCCGAGTGAACTAGTTTCTCTTTTACAGGAGTATGCAGATGTGTTTCCAGAAGATAGCCCCATTGGATTGCCTCCAGTGCGTGGGATTGAGCACCAAATAGACTTTGTATCTGGTTCTACACTGCCCAACCGACCAGCATACAGGACCAATCCAGTTGAAACCAAAGAACTGCAAAAACAAGTAGAGGAGCTGATGGAGAAGGGTCATATCCGAGAGAGTTTGAGTCCTTGTGCAGTTCCAGTGCTCCTTGTGCCAAAGAAAGATGGGAGCTGGCGCATGTGTGTTGATTGTAGAGCAATCAACAACATAACAGTGAAGTATCGCCACCCTATTCCTAGATTAGATGATATGCTTGATGAATTGCATGGTTCTTGCATCTTTTCTAAGATAGATTTGAAAAGTGGATATCATCAAATTAGGATGAAAGAAGGAGATGAGTGGAAAACTGCATTTAAAACTAAACATGGTTTGTATGAATGGTTAGTTATGCCATTTGGATTAACCAATGCGCCTAGTACATTCATGAGACTGATGAATCATATTCTTAGGTCTTTCATAGGCATCTTTGTTGTTGTGTACTTTGATGATATATTAGTTTACAGCAAATGCTTAGAAGATCATATAGAACATCTTAGGGCTGTTTTGAATGTTTTGAGAAAAGAAAAGCTTTATGCCAATCTAAAGAAGTGCACTTTTTGCACAGATAACTTGGTCTTTCTAGGTTTTGTTGTAAGTGCAGATGGTGTAAAGGTGGATCAGGAAAAGATCAAAGCAATACAAGAGTGGCCGAGTCCAACTACAGTGAGAGAAGTAAGGAGTTTTCATGGTCTGGCAGGTTTCTATAGGCGCTTTGTGAAGGATTTCAGCACTCTAGCAGCTCCCCTAACTGAGATAATCAAGAAGGATGTAGGATTCAAGTGGGGAGAAGTTCAAGAAGCCGCATTCCAACTCCTTAAAGAGAAGCTTACTCAATCACCTCTTCTCATACTTCCTGATTTTTCTAAAACATTTGAAATAGAATGTGATGCCTCAGGAATTGGAATTGGTGCTGTTTTGATGCAGGATAAGAGTGTTGGAATGAAGAAGTAAGAAGCTGGAGTTGATGAAGAGACCAAGCATCAAGAGCAAGCAAATCCGGAACAAGCAGATTTGAATCTGTCCGTACAGTTTTGGCTTGCAAGTAACCAAACCTAACCTAGAGTGTCTTGGAAGTCAAGGCAAGTGGGAAACTCGTCCAGCTGAGCTTTCTGAAGCATATTTGAAGTTTAAATTAAGTGTGAGACCGTTGGAGAGAGATCTGGCAAGTTGGAGAATTAATTAAGATAAAAGTCACATGTGCATAAGGAGATGAGCCTGCTGTCACTTTCACCCAACCAGACTGTGCCCATCTCTCTCCTGTCACTCTCTACTCCCTCTGGTCGAGATTCTCCTTGGCTGCATCCTCCTGGCTCCATCAGAAACCCTACAATAGTATTAGTTTAGTAAATCTGTACTTTAACAATTGTTTAATCACTTGCAACTTGTAATTTGGCTATAAAGCCACCCCATTGTAACCATTACGAAATTAAGCTGAATGGGGGAGTTTCCCCTTTCTTCTTCACCATTCTCAAGTCTCTTATACTCTCCCTAATCTCTGGTTACAAGAATCTCTCTCATACTCTCTTAAATCTCACTTAATCTCTCTTATTCTCCATTGCAGTCTCTTTAATTCTCACTTACTCTCTTCACTCTGTTCTCTTTCAATCCGACCACTCTCTGTTCTAAACAACACTCACACACCATAATCTGTCTATTCTCTCATGGTATCAGAGCTCCAAGCTCCTGAGAATCCATAGAGCTTCCGCAAATCTATTACAGTTCATACTTCTCTTCAAAAATCTCTGTTTCTGTTCATCCTTGTATCCTCTGGTCTAAAGCCTTTCCAGGAGGGAAGAGACTCACCAGAACTCAAGATAAAGGAGGTCTTTAGTATCTGAAACTCAAAGCTTCCACAATTCAAGCATAGGCTCACCCTCATTGTTATTTCAAATCATTGGAGAGTTTCTGTCCAGCCAGCTGTTCAATCTCTTCAAGAGGAAGAAGACTACAAACATGGCGTGTCCAGAGACTTCCCAAGGTCTATCACCCTTCCTCCTGTTCAGCCTGAAGAGATCTCTTGGAGAAAGAAGGTTTTGGAGCTGTTTGGCAAGCAATGCTCCAAACCAAGTCTGTACAAGTGTTTTTCAAGTTCTTCCCAAAGTGGAGTCTCTCACTGTGTGCCAGAAGGTGGCGCCTGGTAATCAGGAAGAAAGGAGGGGTCTTAAGCATGAGTGGTCTAAAGGGAAAGCACACACAAGGAAATGGCGTGGGGTAGAGATCCCAAACTCCAAATCTGTCAAGTTCAAGTGAACAGTGTGCCTTGGAGGTTCAAGGAACCAGCTCAGGTTCCTTGTTTGTAAGTTAACCTCCTACCTTTAATAAGAGCTTGAGTAGTTATGTCTGGTTGTGTTGAGTGGTGTGTTTGGTATCCTTGGGACAGGTTCAAGTTGCTAGAGTTGTTGAACCTAGTTTCTGTCCCATGATACTTAAATTGTGTGTGTTGCTCTGTTTCTTAAATTATTTCTAGGAGTTGTCTAGCATGGTATTGTCTAGTTCCTGTCCTAGATTAATTGTTTCTGTTTGTATTGTGCTAGGCGATTTGTTTAGCTACTGTCATTGTCTTGTTGCATTGATAAAGGTCTAGGAGAGTCTCCTGGTCTTGTATTGCATTATATATATATTGTTCAAGATGATTAGATGAGTTGTTTAGTCTCTGTTTATTGTCTTTAAAATTCATAAAAAGAGCCTAATTGCCTTGTTATTGATGAGTTATCATACCTGGGCAGTTAGTGATGTTAGTATGCATGGAGTTGAACTGAATGAGTTGTTTAGATTCTGTTCATTGCATATTTTCTTTCTCTTAAAACATTGGGATCAGACTTGGTGAATTATCAAGGGCTGATCCTAGTGTGTGTGGTCTGATTCTTGCTGGAGTTTGAGTGATGTTTCAGGTACACAAGAGGTGATCTCTGTCCATCATCAAACTAAGACAAAGAAGAAGGCATTGCCCACGTTTTTCAGAGCCTCCCAAGATGGATATTCCTGAACCGTGGAGATTGCCCAGTCCCAAATCCTATCTATGTGTCTGCCCATTTCCTACCCTGAAGATAGAAAGGATGTTGGAGAATTGGAGAAACTGCTCAGAAGTGACTTACCTGATGCCAAGAGGATGTACAGGAGGTGCACTCAAGAGAAAAGGCCATCACTAAGCCAAGAGTGGCCGGTGGTCAGAGGCATGGATCAAGGTGTTTAGTCCTGACCATGTAAAGATACCTTGTGAGTGGAATCAGTTGACTTAAGCGCAGGCGTAGGAGCTGTTGTGCTCCTGGTTCAAGAGACTCACAAGGAAGGCCATCACCTAAGTCATGAGGAGACTGGTGGTCCAAAGACATTGGAGCTGAAGGCAAATGGTGATCCAGTTGGCTTAAGCGCAGATGTTGGTATTGTTGTGCTCCTGGAAGATGGTGAACTGGTTGGCTTAAGCGCAGATGTTGGTATTGTTGTGCTCCCAGTTCAAAACTCATTGAAGCTCACGTTCAAGCTTGTCACTATACTCAGTCAAGCTTGAGGAGGGGAATATCAGTGAGCTACCAAAAGATCCATGAAGCTTACTGTATCCAGTGTCCCATTTCCTCATAGAAGACCAGCAAGAGGTTGGCGAATTAAAAGAGGACTTAAGTGATCAGTCTGAAGAAGCTGTCACTCCTCACTGTTCTCACCAGCCAGATGCAAGGATTATTCAATCAGGGACATTCTTGGCTAAGCAATCACATGATGGTGGCAAATTATGGAGTTGCAAAGTCCCCCTACATGTTGAAACTTCAAGAGAACAATGCAAAGGCTGGTTGAGAGAAGGAATGGCGTGGAGGATTCAAGTGCTTAGTAATCCTCACCAACATTCAACAAACTGATGCAAGGGAAGTACCTAAAAGTACCTAAAACCATTATTATTCTTATGAGTGAATAGGTTTGCCCCTTGAGAATTGATACATGCAATTTTTGGATGATTGAATCAGGTACCTATTGAGCTCATGAACAAAGAAAAGCTTTGTCTCAACTCCTAAATGGAGGCAAGAAGCCAGAAGAAAGGGGGAGACAAGCTCAGGTCATAAGAAGAAGCTCAAAGGTGATTTGACGGTGAAGCAACTGGCGCCAATCCAAGTCGTTCATTGCCTCACCTCTGATCAAAAGTGGAGTTTGCAAGTTGTGGATTCACTCTTGCATTACTCAGTACCAACCGGATCAAAGAAGCTCAGTTCCAAGTGTGTGATTGAGCTTCCATAATCCGGACTGTGTCTTACCAAGTGGGGATTCAATTGGAGTCCACTCCTGACCATTCTTATAAAAGGGAAGCACCTTAAACTCATCTAAATACATTCATGATTGTCCTTATACTTAAACTATTATTGAGTTTGATGTGATGAGTGCATTTCCTTAAGAACTGATGCACTTTTGAAATGATGTATCAGGTACCAAAATAAGCTTGAGCCTCACTGAAGATGATGATGATGATCCGGTCGTGTCCTAGCCTATCTAAGATGGCCAAAGAAGTCAGTTGAGAGGGGGAGACCCAAACCAGGTCTATGGTCCATGAAGAGGTCAAGCCAAGTTCTAAAGAACAAGTAACTTTGCTGGGGGTTCAGAGAAGATGGTCTGGTCGTTTCCTTGCCTTCCTAAGGTGGCTTGAAGCCAGCTGAGAGGGGGAGACCCTAAACCGGCCACAAAATGATCCAGCCTGCTACTTGTGCTCAAGGATAGCAAGTTATGGTGATTCATACTTGCTACACCTATTAGGCCACGATCCAGAGCCTAAGGACTCCACCATGATGAATCTGAAGTTCCTTAGGCTCACTGGCCAATCCCTAAGCTTTGTGGAAACTCCACTCTTTTTCCCTTAGCAAGTTTTGTCCCAATGGGTTTTCTTGCTAAGGTTTTTAATGAGGGAGCTTCTTCAAGGTTCCAAGCTTGTCCAAGGATCTCCTATGGTCAAGCTTGAGGGGGAGTGTTGGAATGAAGAAGTAAGAAGCTGGAGTTGATGAAGAGACCAAGCATCAAGAGCAAGCAAATCCGGAACAAGCAGATTTGAATCTGTCCGTACAGTTTTGGCTTGCAAGTAACCAAACCTAACCTAGAGTGTCTTGGAAGTCAAGGCAAGTGGGAAACTCGTCCAGCTGAGCTTTCTGAAGCATATTTGAAGTTTAAATTAAGTGTGAGACCGTTGGAGAGAGATCTGGCAAGTTGGAGAATTAATTAAGATAAAAGTCACATGTGCATAAGGAGATGAGCCTGCTGTCACTTTCACCCAACCAGACTGTGCCCATCTCTCTCCTGTCACTCTCTACTCCCTCTGGTCGAGATTCTCCTTGGCTGCATCCTCCTGGCTCCATCAGAAACCCTACAATAGTATTAGTTTAGTAAATCTGTACTTTAACAATTGTTTAATCACTTGCAACTTGTAATTTGGCTATAAAGCCACCCCATTGTAACCATTACGAAATTAAGCTGAATGGGGGAGTTTCCCCTTTCTTCTTCACCATTCTCAAGTCTCTTATACTCTCCCTAATCTCTGGTTACAAGAATCTCTCTCATACTCTCTTAAATCTCACTTAATCTCTCTTATTCTCCATTGCAGTCTCTTTAATTCTCACTTACTCTCTTCACTCTGTTCTCTTTCAATCCGACCACTCTCTGTTCTAAACAACACTCACACACCATAATCTGTCTATTCTCTCAAAGAGACCTATTGCTTACTTCAGTGAGAAACTCAGTGGAGCTACTCTCAACTATGCCACTTATGACAAAGAACTCTACGCATTGGTGAGAGCTCTACAGACTTGGCAGCATTATCTCTGGCCAAAGGAGTTTGTCATTCATACCGACCATGAATCTCTCAAGTATCTCAAAGGACAAAGTAAGCTCAGCAAGAGACATGCTAGATGGGTAGAGTTCATTGAAACCTTTCCTTATGTGATCAAATACAAACAAGGTAAGGAAAATATAGTTGCTGATGCACTATCCAGAAGGTATGTCCTCTTAACTACTCTTGATGCTAAGTTGCTAGGCTTTGAGCAAATTAAAGAAATGTATGAATCTGATCCTGACTTTCAAGAAGCTTATAAATCATGTGCTAAGTATGCTTCTGGACATTATTTTAGGCATGATGGATTCTTATTCTATGACAATCGTTTATGTGTGCCTAATTGCTCTTTGAGAGATCTATTTGTCAGGGAATCCCATGGAGGAAGCTTGATGGGTCACTTTGGTATAGCAAAAACCCTTAAAGTTCTGCAGGATCACTTCTATTGGCCGCATATGAAAAGAGATGTGGAGAGAATCTGTGGAAGGTGCACAACTTGCAAGCTTGCAAAGTCTAAAGTTCAACCCCACGGTTTGTATACTCCTTTGCCTATTCCCACCCATCCTTGGAATGATATATCTATGGATTTTGTTATGGGTTTGCCTAGAACTAGGACTGGAAAGGATTCTATCTTTGTGGTTGTTGATAGATTCTCTAAAATGGCACATTTCATAGCTTGCAATAAAACTGATGATGCATTACATGTAGCTAACTTGTTCTTTAAAGAAGTTGTACGTTTGCATGGAATGCCTAGGACTATAGTTTCAGATAGAGACACTAAATTCCTTAGCTACTTTTCGAAAACATTGTGGTCTAAACTAGGAACTAAGCTATTGTTTTCTACTACTTGTCATCCACAAACTGATGGGCAAACTGAAGTAGTTAATAGAACCCTAGGAACTCTCCTGCGTACATTCATCAAAAAGAACTTGAAATCATGGGAAGATTACTTGCCTCATTGTGAATTTGCATACAATCATGCTATGCATTCTGCTTCTAAGTTTTCTCCTTTTGAAATTGTTTATGGGTTCAATCCCATCTCACCTTTGGATCTAATACCTTTGCCTGAGTGTGAAAGAGTTAGTATGGATGGGAAAAAGAAAGCTGAGATGGTTCAGCAGATTCATGAGCAAGCTAAGCGCAATCTTGAAGAGAAAACTAAGCAATACGCCAAACAAGCTAACAAGGGAAGGCGTGAGATGATCTTTGATGTTGGAGATCAAGTATGGGTTCACTTGAGGAAGGAGAGGTTTCCAAAGGAGAGGAAGTCTAAGCTAATGCCGCGGATTGATGGTCCTTTTGAAGTCACCAAGAGGATCAATGACAATGCCTACAAACTTGATCTGCAAGGTAAGTACGATATAAGTGATAGCTTCAATGTTACTGACTTGATCCCTTTTGTTGCAGATGAGCCAGATTTGAGGACAAATCCTTTTCAAGAGGGAGGGGATGATGTGATCATGGACCAACTACCTAATGCAGATGATGAGGATCTAGATAAGCCGGCTGATGAAGATGTCCTAGCCTTGCCTAAAGGACCTATGACTCGATCAAGATCAAGAAAGCTCACGCAAGTTATTGGAGGATTGGTTAAGATGTCATGGAAGCAAGAGGAATGTCTTGGTAGAAGCTTGATCAACCAAGACACACTTATCACCATTCAAGCTACTTCACCATCAAGCTGATCATCAACTAAGCAAGCAATCTTTGCGTGCTCTTTTTCCCTATCTTTGGTTTTGTCCCAATGGGTTTTCCAAAGATAGGTTTTTAACGAGGCCATAGATTTGCTTCTCAAATCTCTTAGTTGATGATCTCGATCCAACCTTATCCCGGATCAACCTTATGTTACATTATGTCTTTCATTTCATGTTTTTGTTTTCAAACTTGTCTTTTGTTTCTATTTCCAAGAGAAACCGTGTGCCTTTACTCTCTTGATAGTTTTCGAGAAGCTTGGAGTCTGTTCCAACTTCTCTTATATAAGTGTACTTTGAAACCCTCATGAATAACAATTATCTTTTATCAAAACCCTTTCTTTGTTCTCTCTATTACTTGTTCGCGAGTTATTGAGTGTTCTTGTTGGTGTGTAATATCCAACAGCCCAAGAGTGTCTATCTCGGTGTGTCATATCCGATCTAGTCACTTAGGAGTATCAAGAAGCCTTTCCGCAGCCTCTTGTGTCACCAATCGATCCACAACCTTGTAGAGCTTGAGTCTTTGATTCGTTCTAGCAAGGATCTATCCCATACTATCCAGAGAAGCAATCTAGGGACGTATTACCTTTGGGATAATGTATCAGGTACCATTGCTTGAGCCTCACTAAAGATGTTCCTGGTCAGTTCCTAGCTTCTCTAAGATGGCTGAGAAGTCTGTTGAGAGGGGGAGATCCAAACCAGTTCTATGAAGAGGGCAAGCCGTGTGTGAAGTGTTGATCAGCCTCACTAGTGTTTTGAAGATGATCTGGTCGTGTCCTAGCTTCTCTAAGATGGCTGTGAAGTCAGTTGAGAGGGGGAGACTTCAAACCGGTTCCATGAAGAGGTGAAGCTGAAGTGTGAAGTGTGAAGTGTGCGCAAAGCTGTGAAGAGTTGCTGCACCTGTTAGGCCGTGATCCAGAGCTTCTTGTGTCCAACCACACTGGTTCTAAGGCACAAGAGCTCACTGGCCAATCCCTAGGCTTTGGAGAGCTCTACTCTTTTTCCCTTGCAAGGTTTTGTCCCAATGGGTTTTCCTTGTAAGGTTTTTAATGAGGGAGACTCTTCAGAGTTCCAAGCTTGGCTTAGGATCTCCTAAAGTCAAGCTTGAGGGGGAGTGTTGAACTGAAGAGAAGATGGAGCTTGTACAATAATAGGGCAAGCTCTAGAAGATGTCCAGAAGAGTTCAATCAAGCTTCAGAAGTTATTAGAAGCTGATGCAAAGAAGAGACAAGATCTAAGAAGTGTCTTGAAGGTGTATACAAGACATTGGAGGAGTTTGGGAGATTATGGTTGATGGTGCAAAGATAGGGATCGGCCTGTACGGACGGACGTACGGATGGTACGGACCGTACGGACATGATCAACCCAAAACTTATCAGGTAGACCATTTGAGCACATTTGAGGAATGTGCAATCTTAGGGCACAAGGTGTACGGTCATGACATCCGTACAGCCAAGTCTGATCATGTCTTGGGAGACAAGGCAAGGAGAAGGGCGTGTGAGACTATCCAAGGGAGAAAGATCCATTTGGTATATTCAAAGATGCCTTAGGAAGCAACCAGGAAGGTGCCTTTCTCTCCAGCTCACACAGACCAATCACAGCCAAGTATTCAGTCCACAAGACAGCTCATGACAGCCTGTAAAGGCCAGACTCGCCAAAGACTCCCATTGGCCAAGCATGTGATGATTCTGGTCCATAGAATTCAAATGGGCGCTCCCCTTTATGCTGACTTCACATGCTTAGGTTATCTGATGAATTCAGCCTCCATTTATGTATTTAAGCTTCTTGTAAACAATTGAAAACATTAAGTGAGTATGGGGGATTTCCCCTCTCCTTCTCTAATCTCTAAACACTTATTCTCTTAGTCACTCAGTCTCTTAATCTCATTCTCTTTAGTCTCTTAAACACTTAAACACTCTCACCCATCTCTGTTCTTAAATCACCTAGAACTAAGCTCTCATCTTTCTCCATTGGAGTTTATACACACATACACACAACCAGAGTAGAGATCTCTTTAAAAATCGTATTGCATATGCTGGCTCACTTGGTTCACCGCAAAGCATATGTCCGGTCGTGTGATTGTGAGGTAGATGAGCTTCCCTACTAGCTTCCTGTACAGCTTTGGATCATGAAAGGCCTTGCTGTCTTCAACCTCCCCCTCACGTGGAACCTTGTATCCATCTTCAAGGGGCATCTTTGCTGTCTTATCTCCTTGGATACCTGCATCTTTCAAAAGATCAAGTGTATACTTCCTTTGGGAAATGAACAATCCTTCCTTAGATCTACACAACTCAATTCCAAGGAAGTATTTCATTTCCCCTAAGTCTTTGATTTCAAACACAGATTTCAAAAACTCCTTGGTGGCTTTTATACCAGCCTTATCACTACCTGTTATGATAATGTCATCAACATATACAAGTAGGCAGATTATACCTGAAGGTGTAGTGAGGGTAAAGAGGGTGTGATCCAACTCTGACTTCTTGAACCCACGCCCATTCAGAGTAGTGCTCAGCTTGTTGTACCATGCTCTAGGTGATTGCTTTAACCCATAGATTGCCTTCTTGAGTCTCAATACATTCCCCGGTTTCACCAGATGCTCTAGGCCTGGTGGTGGATGCATATACACTTCATCCTCTAGCTCTCCTTGAAGAAAGGCATTTTTCACATCCATCTGCCAAAGCTCCCACTCAAGGTTCACAGCAAGAGACAATACAATTCTTATTGTATGTAGCTTGGCAACAGGAGCAAAGGTATCAATGTAGTCTTCCCCATATGTTTGAGTGTATCCTCTAGCCACCAGTCTTGTCTTCTTTCTCTCAATGGTTCCATCAGGTAGATACTTAATGGTGAATATCCACTTGCTGGTTACTGCCTTCTTTCCTTTTGGCAACTCACTTTCAAACCAAGTGTCATTCTTTATCATGGCATTTGCTTCATCTCCAACAGATTCCTTCCAATCTTGATGTAGCATTGCTTCTTCATATGATCTTGGTATACTACTTTCATCTAGGCTCATCATGAATGCGCAATGCTCCTTTGGATAACAAGCAAATGAACACACAGCTTGAGAAGGATGCTCCACAGCCTGGGCATTGTAGTACACTCTCGTGTTTACCCAGTTGGAAGCATCTCTCTTCAGCCGTGTGCTTCTCCTTAATGGTACCTCAGCTGGTGTTTGCTCTGGTGCTTCTACTTCAGTAGCTTCCACTCCTCCTTGTTCTGGTAGCTCATTAGGCTCTTCATTACTTGGTTCAGCTCCACCTTGATCAGGATGATCCGCAAAATCTTGATTCTCATCTGGCTCAATTCCATTCCCTCCCTCATGATCAAGGTGAGATGGTTCTTCAGCTTCTTGTCTTTCAGATGACTGATTCTCTGTCGACTCCTGGGACATTCCAATTCCAAGACCTTCTAGTATCTGTCTCAAGCTTGTAGCTCTATCTGAAGGTTGTGAAAGATCCTCCAGCTCTTTCCAATCTTTATCTTCATAGTAGCTCTTCTCTTCAAAGAACTTGACATCTCTTGATACAAGAACTCTCCTTGACTCAGGAACAAAGCACTTGTATCCCTTCTGTGTGGTTGAGTATCCTATCATCATAGCTTTGATACTCTTTGCTTCCAGCTTGTTTCTCATCTCTCCCGGAATAAGAACATAGCTTACACACCCAAACACTCTTAGGTGATCTAGGACTTGTTTGCTGTTGTTGAGAACTTCATAAGGAGCTTTATCTTCCAGGATTTTGGTTGGAATCCTATTGATTAGGTAGCAAGCCGTGATCACAGCATCACTCCAGAATCTCTTTGGCACTCTCATCTGGAACATCATTGATCTAGCCACTTCCATAAGATGTCTGTTCTTCCTCTCAGCCACACCATTTTGTTGAGGTGTATAAGGGCAACTCGTTTGGTGAAGTATCCCATGTTGAGCTAGATGGTTCTTGAATGCATGACCAGTATACTCTCCACCATTATCAGACCTGAAAATCTTAATCTTGGCATTATACTGGTTAGAAACATATGATTGAAAGTTTCTAAATGCATCTAGAACCCTATCCTTTGTTTTAATTAGTGTTATCCAGGTGTATTTGGATTTCTCATCTATGAATGTGAAAAAGTATTTGTAATTGTCCCTAGATAAGCATGGAGCAGTCCATACATCAGAGTGAACAAGATCAAAGCATTTATCATAGATAGTAGTAGATCTCTTGAACACAGTCTTACAATGTTTTCCCAAAATACAAGCTTCACACTCATTATTTTTAAACATGACACCTGGTAACATTAAGCTTAAGGCTCTAACATGTGGATGTCCTAGCCTAGAATGCCACAATGCACCTTTACTTAACACAGAACTCAACAAGCAACTAGAACTAGAAATGAAAGAAAGGTCTTCAAGTAAATAAAGGTCTCCTTTGGTTACTCCTTGCCCAATCAACTTACTGCTTTCAATATCCTGAAATTTCACATCATTAGGACTGAAAATAACATTGCATTGAAGATCATTGGTACACCTCTTAACAGATAATAGATTAGAAGTAAACTCAGGCATGTACAAAGCTTTAGAATCCTTATTAAACAGTTTCAAGTCTCCTACACCTCTAATAGGAATTCTATCACCATTTGCAATCATTACATGCCCATGAGCCGGTTCTATGTTCTTTATAAGGCTATCATCACTTATCATATGATGTGAAGCACCTGAATCAATAATCAATGGTTTTATTCCTTGAGCAATATGATTCCTAGGTGATTCTTTTACCAGTTTCAGTTTATCAATGAGATCAAGCAATGTGGATTCATTTCTAGACATCCTATCAGCAGCAAAGGTTGTATATCTATCTGGTTCATTTCCCATTCTATCAAAGTTTCCTAGCAAGCTATCACAAGTTCTAGGCAACACATGAGCAGTATAGGAATAACCGAGGGCTTTACCAGACTCTTTAAGGGCTTTGATCAAGGCATCAATGTCTGACTTCTTGATCACCTCATGATCCATGTTCTTCACAGCTCCTTGGTGGTGAGAGGTTAAGGCTCTTCCTTCACTTTCACCCGCAAGACCAGATGAGCCAGCTCCTGATGCGCCAGCTTCACTTGTCTCTGCAGAAAGGTGAGCTCTTCCCTCTCTCTCCTTGTTGAACTTGGCCGGCTTCAAATGGGGGTGTAGGATCCAGCACTGACTCCTCTTGTGTCCCGGCTTCTTGCAATGGTCACAGTTTCCACTGAACTTCCTTTCCTCTCCACGGTAAGCAGCCTTGTTTGCTTGGATTGCTTCAGCCTTGTTGGACAGAGCCATGTCTCCTTTCCCTCCAAACATACCAAGTGACCCCTCTTCCTTCTGAATCTGCGCACACACTTCCTCCATAGTTGGAAGACTCGGCATCCTCAACATGTGCTTGATCACATCATTGAATGGAGGATCTAGTGTCAACAGCAATCCGAACACCTGATCCTGCTCCCTCCTCTCCATGAGTAGCTCTTGATCCGCGGTGCTTGGCCTCAATGATTCAAGCTCAGACCACAAGGATCTATACTTGCCCAAATGCTTGGTGAACTCTTCTCCATCTTGTACCAGTGTGTTGATAGCCTTCTTAATCTCATACACGCGGTTTAGATTGGTAACGTTCCCAAATGTCTTCTGGAGTACCTCCCACAGGTGTTTTGGAGTCTCGCAGTAGCTGTAGGCCTCCAAGAGATGCTCTTCAAGGGACCCTTGTAGCACTGAAAGCACCATCAAGTCTTCTTGAATCCACTTCTTCTCGGCAGCAGCAACTTGATCTCCCCCACCTTCATCTCCTTCTCCGTCTTTAGCCACTGGCTTGGTTGCATCATCCGTGATGTGACTCCATAGCCCTAGCCTCCCAATGGCTGTCTTTACCAGCCTTGACCACAACAGGTAGTTACTACCACCCTTCAACGCAACAGGAACTGTAATGACCTTGTAGTTTCCCTCCATCTTGCTTTGTTAGAACCGAAAAGAAAGTATGAAAGAGTATGAACTGAAGCTGAAGAACACTCTAAATCTCAATACCAAAGCCAACCTGGCTCTGATACCATATGATTTTAGAGAGTTGAACAGGTATTGAGAGATTTAGAGAAAGATTAAAGTGAGATGAGATGATTTATGAGATGTAGAAGAGAAACATGATGAACTAGAGAGAGAATATGATGAACTCGTGTTAATCATTAATCAAGGAAGAGTTTACAATATATAGAGAGAGACATTAGGGTATTCAGAAACACTAAGCATGTGAGGTCAAGGATAAGGTTGCTTTAATTCAAATGTAAACCAATGGGGAGGATCACACGCTTATGGCATCTTTTGGTGAGACTCCTTTTGCCTTTACAGCCTGTGCCAGACTGTCAGGATAAGCCGCAGCCACTCTATCCATCCAAACGGTCATATCTTCTAAGGTAAAACTTCTTTGGCCGTTTAACCCTTTCACCCGGGTAACTTCCCACTTGGTCGAGTTATGGATCGACCCGGACAGTACGGACGGTACGGCCGGTACGGCCTCTTGTACGGCCTGGTCGATCCCTAACCTTCCTTCCCTTTGCCTCCACATTCTCACATCCTCAACTCCTTAAGCCATCTCCCCATATACTGAACAACTCATTTTAACACAAATCAGGTGATCCCAGTTTTCCTGTTTGGGAATATGACAGCTTCTTTGTCATTCTAATCAAACCAGGATGAATCGCGATGTAAGAAGCTTGATTTTGATACATAAAGTAGTGGAGAATCACCAGGAAGTCGAATAAATTTCATAGGAGTTAGGATGAAGAAGTTATCCCACTTTCAAATCAGGTGATCCCAGTTTTCCTGTTTGGGAATATGACAGCTTCTTTGTCATTCTAATCAAACCAGGATGAATCGCGATGTAAGAAGCTTGATTTTGAAACATAAAGTAGTGGAGAATCACCAGGAAGCTGAATAAATCTCATAGGAGTTAGGATGAAGAAGCTATCCCACTTTCAAATCAGGTGATCCCAGTTTTCCTGTTTGGGAATATGACAGCTTCTTTGTCATTCTAATCAAACCAGGATGAATCGCGATGTAAGAAGCTTGATTTTGATACATAAAGTAGTGGAGAATCACCAGCAAGTCGAATAAATCTCATAGGAGTTAGGATGAAGAAGCTATCCCACTTTCAAATCAGGTGATCCTAGTTTTCCTGTTTGGGAATATGACAGCTTCTTTGTCATTCTAATCAAACCAGGATGAATCGCGATGTAAGAAGCTTAATTTTGAAACATAAAGTAGAGGAGAATCACCAGGAAGCCGAATAAATCTCATAGGAGTTAGGATGAAGAAGCTATCCCACTTTCAAATCAGGTGATCCCAGTTTTCCTGTTTGGGAATATGACAGCTTCTTTGTCATTCTAATCAAACCAGGATGAATCGCGATGTAAGAAGCTTCATTTTGAAACATAAAGTAGTGGAGAATCACCAGGAAGCTGAATAAATCTCATAGGAGTTAGGATGAAGAAGCTATCCCACTTTCAAATCAGGTGATCCCAGTTTTCCTGTTTGGGAATATGACAGCTTCATTGTCATTCTAATCAAACCAGGATGAATCGCGATGTAAGAAGCTTCATTTTGAAACATAAAGTAGTGGAGAATCACCAGGAAGCTGAATAAATCTCATAGGAGTTAGGATGAAGAAGCTATCCCACTTTCAAATCAGGTGATCCCAGTTTTCCTGTTTGGGAATATGACAGCTTCTTTGTCATTCTAATCAAACCAGGATGAATCGCGATGTAAGAAGCTTGATTTTGAAACATAAAGTAGTGGAGAATCACCAGGAAGCTGAATAAATCTCATATGAGTTAGGATGAAGAAGCTATCCCACTTTCAAATCAGGTGATCCCAGTTTTCCTGTTTGGGAATATGACAGCTTCTTTGTCATTCTAATCAAACCAGGATGAATCGCGATGTAAGAAGCTTGATTTTGAAACATAAAGTAGTGGAGAATCACCAGGAAGCTGAATAAATCTCATAGGAGTTAGGATGAAGAAGCTATCCCACTTTCAAATCAGGTGATCCCAGTTTTCTTGTTTGGGAATATGACAGCTTCTTTGTCATTCTAATCAAACCAGGATGAATCGCGATGTAAGAAGCTTGATTTTGATACATAAAGTAGTGGAGAATCATCAGGAAGCTGAATAAATCTCATAGGAGTTAGGATGAAGAAGCTATCCCACTTTCAAATCAGGTGATCCCAGTTTTCCTGTTTGGGAATATGACAGCTTCTTTGTCATTCTAATCAAACCAGGATGAATCGCGATGTAAGAAGCTTGATTTTGATACATAAAGTAGTGGAGAATCACCAGGAAGTCGAATAAATCTCATAGGAGTTAGGATGAAGAAGCTATCCCACTTTCAAATCAGGTGATCCCAGTTTTCCTGTTTGGGAATATGACAGCTTCTTTGTCATTCTAATCAAACCAGGATGAATCGCGATGTAAGAAGCTTGATTTTGATACATAAAGTAGTGGAGAATCACCAGGAAGCTGAATAAATCCCATAGGAGTTAGGATGAAGAAGCTATCCCACTTTCAAATCAGGTGATCCCAGTTTTCCTGTTTGGGAATATGACAGCTTCTTTGTCATTCTAATCAAACCAGGATGAATCGCGATGTAAGAAGCTTGATTTTGATACATAAAGTAGTGGAGAATCACCAGGAAGCTGAATAAATCTCATAGGAGTTAGGATGAAGAAGCTATCCCACTTTCAAATCAGGTGATCCCAGTTTTCCTGTTTGGGAATATGACAGCTTCTTTGTCATTCTAATCAAACCAGGATGAATCGCGATGTAAGAAGCTTCATTTTGAAACATAAAGTAGTGGAGAATCACCAGGAAGCTGAATAAATCTCATAGGAGTTAGGATGAAGAAGCTATCCCACTTTCAAATCAGGTGATCCCAGTTTTTTTGTTTGGGAATATGACAGCTTCTTTGTCATTCTAATCAAACCAGGATGAATCGCGATGTAGGAAGCTTGATTTTGATACATAAAGTAGTGGAGAATCATCAGGAAGCTGAATAAATCTCATAGGAGTTAGGATGAAGAAGCTATCCCACTTTCAAATCAGGTGATCCCAGTTTTCCTGTTTGGGAATATGACAGCTTCTTTGTCATTCTAATCAAACCAGGATGAATCGCGATGTAAGAAGCTTCATTTTGAAACATAAAGTAGTGGAGAATCACCAGGAAGCTGAATAAATCTCATAGGAGTTAGGATGAAGAAGCTATCCCACTTTCAAATCAGGTGATCCCAGTTTTCCTGTTTGGGAATATGACAGCTTCTTTGTCATTCTAATCAAACCAGGATGAATCGCGATGTAAGAAGCTTGATTTTGAACATAAAGTAGTGGAGAATCACCAGGAAGCTGAATAAATCTCATAGGAGTTAGGATGAAGAAGCTATCCCACTTTCAAATCAGGTGATCCCAGTTTTCCTGTTTGGGAATATGACAGCTTCTTTGTCATTCTAATCAAACCAGGATGAATCGCGATGTAAGAAGCTTGATTTTGAAACATAAAGTAGTGGAGAATCACCAGGAAGCTGAATAAATCTCATAGGAGTTAGGATGAAGAAGCTATCCCACTTTCAAATCAGGTGATCCCAGTTTTCCTGTTTGGGAATATGACAGCTTCTTTGTCATTCTAATCAAACCAGGATGAATCGCGATGTAAGAAGCTTGATTTTGAAACATAAAGTAGTGGAGAATCACCAGGAAGCTGAATAAATCTCATAGGAGTTAGGATGAAGAAGCTATCCCACTTTCAAATCAGGTGATCCCAGTTTTCCTGTTTGGGAATATGACAGCTTCTTTGTCATTCTAATCAAACCAGGATGAATCGCGATGTAAGAAGCTTGATTTTGAAACATAAAGTAATGGAGAATCAGCAAGAAGCTGAATAAATCTCATAGGAGTTAGGATGAAGAAGCTATCCCACTTTCAAATCAGGTGATCCCAGTTTTCCTGTTTGGGAATATGACAGCTTCTTTGTCATTCTAATCAAACCAGGATGAATCGCGATGTAAGAAGATTGATTTTGATACATAAAGTAGTGGAGAATCACCAGGAAGCTGAATAAATCTCATAGGAGTTAGGATGAAGAAGCTATCCCACTTTCAAATCAGGTGATCCCAGTTTTCCTGTTTGGGAATATGACAGCTTCTTTGTCATTCTAATCAAACCAGGATGAATCGCGATGTAAGAAGCTTGATTTTGATACATAAAGTAGTGGAGAATCACCAGGAAGCTGAATAAATCTCATAGGAGTTAGGATGAAGAAGCTATCCCACTTTCAAATCAGGTGATCCCAGTTTTCCTGTTTGGGAATATGACAGCTTCTTTGTCATTCTAATCAAACCAAGATGAATCGCGATGTAAGAAGCTTGATTTTGATACATAAAGTAGTGGAGAATCACCAGGAAGCTGAATAAATCTCATAGGAGTTAGGATGAAGAAGCTATCCCACTTTCAAATCAGGTGATCCCAGTTTTTCTGTTTGGGAATATGACAGCTTCTTTGTCATTCTAATCAAACCAGGATGAATCGCGATGTAAGAAGCTTGATTTTGATACATAAAGTAGTGGAGAATCATCAGGAAGCTGAATAAATCTCATAGGAGTTAGGATGAAGAAGCTATCCCACTTTCAAATCAGGTGATCCCAGTTTTCCTGTTTGGGAATATGACAGCTTCTTTGTCATTCTAATCAAACCAGGATGAATCGCGATGTAAGAAGCTTGATTTTGATACATAAAGTAGTGGAGAATCACCAGGAAGTCGAATAAATCTCATAGGAGTTAGGATGAAGAAGCTATCCCACTTTCAAATCAGGTGATCCCAGTTTTCCTGTTTGGGAATATGACAGCTTCTTTGTCATTCTAATCAAACCAGGATGAATCGCGATGTAAGAAGCTTGATTTTGATACATAAAGTAGTGGAGAATCACCAGGAAGCTGAATAAATCTCATAGGAGTTAGGATGAAGAAGCTATCCCACTTTCAAATCAGGTGATCCCAGTTTTCCTGTTTGGGAATATGACAGCTTCTTTGTCATTCTAATCAAACCAGGATGAATCGCGATGTAAGAAGCTTGATTTTGATACATAAAGTAGTGGAGAATCACCAGGAAGCTGAATAAATCTCATAGGAGTTAGGATGAAGAAGCTATCCCACTTTCAAATCAGGTGATCCCAGTTTTCCTGTTTGGGAATATGACAGCTTCTTTGTCATTCTAATCAAAACAGGATGAATCGCGATGTAAGAAGCTTGATTTTGATACAAAAAGTAGTGGAGAATCACCAGCAAGTCGAATAAATCTCATAGGAGTTAGGATGAAGAAGCTATCCCACTTTCAAATCAGGTGATCCCAGTTTTCCTGTTTGGGAATATGACAGCTTCTTTGTCATTCTAATCAAACCAGGATGAATCGCGATGTAAGAAGCTTGATTTTGATACATAAAGTAGGGGAGAATCATCAGGAAGCTGAATAAATCTCATAGGAGTTAGGATGAAGAAGCTATCCCACTTTCAAATCAGGTGATCCCAGTTTTCCTGTTTGGGAATATGACAGCTTCTTTGTCATTCTAATCAAACCAGGATGAATCGCGATGTAAGAAGCTTCATTTTGAAACATAAAGTAGTGGAGAATCACCAGGAAGCTGAATAAATCTCATAGGAGTTAGGATGAAGAAGCTATCCCACTTTCAACTCAGGTGATCCCAGTTTTCTTGTTTGGGAATATGACAGCTTCTTTGTCATTCTAATCAAACCAGGATGAATCGCGATGTAAGAAGCTTGATTTTGAAACATAAAGTAGTGGAGAATCACCAGGAAGCTGAATAAATCTCATAGGAGTTAGGATGAAGAAGCTATCCCACTTTCAAATCAGGTGATCCCAGTTTTCCTGTTTGGGAATATGACAGCTTCTTTGTCATTCTAATCAAACCAAGATGAATCGCGATGTAAGAAGATTGATTTTGATACATAAAGTAGTGGAGAATCACCAGGAAGTCGAATAAATCTCATAGGAGTTAAGATGAAGAAGCTATCCCACTTTCAAATCAGGTGATCCCAGTTTTCCTGTTTGGGAATATGACAGCTTCTTTGTCATTCTAATCAAACCAGGATGAATCGCGATGTAAGAAGCTTGATTTTGAAACATAAAGTAGTGGAGAATCACCAGGAAGCTGAATAAATCTCATAGGAGTTAGGATGAAGAAGCTATCCCACTTTCAAATCAGGTGATCCCAGTTTTCCTGTTTGGGAATATGACAGCTTCTTTGTCATTCTAATCAAACCAGGATGAATCGCGATGTAAGAAGCTTGATTTTGAAACATAAAGTAGTGGAGAATCACCAGGAAGCTGAATAAATCTCATAGGAGTTAGGATGAAGAAGCTATCCCACTTTCAAATCAGGTGATCCCAGTTTTCCTGTTTGGGAATATGACAGCTTCTTGTCATTCTAATCAAACCAGGATGAATCGCGATGTAAGAAGCTTCATTTTGAAACATAAAGTAGTGGAGAATCACCAGGAAGCTGAATAAATCTCATAGGAGTTAGGATGAAGAAGCTATCCCACTTTCAAATCAGGTGATCCCAGTTTTCCTGTTTGGGAATATGACAGCTTCTTTGTCATTCTAATCAAACCAGGATGAATCGCGATGTAAGTATGAGATTTGAGAGCTCTGGCTGTGTATGTGTATGAGAAGCCATTAGAGGCAAAGATAAGGTCTTGAACTAGTTGAATAAGAGGTCTGATGAAACTAGTATGAACTTGAATCAGAAACAAAGAGACTTTGAGAGATTAAGAGATTAGAGACTAAGAAAGGGGTAGATTAAGGGAATCTGATCAAGAACACACTTTTATAATTATGAAGGAGATGGGGAAATCCCCCATACTCTCTTAAGAGTTACAAAACGTCCAAGACACATCCTTATATAGGCTTTACATCATTGCAACTCATAAACCTATATCTAATGGATAGAAATAACTTAAGGGGAATGGATGGTGAGGATGAGTTGGTCTTGTTGTAATCTGAGTGAAGTGTGCTGATTGGATAAGCTAAGCTGGCTCACTTTAATTCAAACAAGGCTGTGCTGTGATTGGCTCTCCTTAGGCTCCTTTGTATCTGTCTACAGATCAGTCTAGGTGCATGGTCGTGGCTGCTCTTCCTTTACAGCAACAGCCAGCCTGTCCATGCCCCAAAGTAACCAATCAGCTCCACACAGCATCTTCTTGATTCCCTTTGACTAGATTCAAACCTTGGTGCCTCACATCCTGAATAGTGATCCAAATAGTGAATAGTCAACCTGAATAGTGACTAGTGATTCACTATTCACTTTTACACCAACTTGCCCAAACTTCTCCAATCTTACTGTGGTAACTCTCCAAAGTTACTGTGGTAACTTTGGAGTTACTGTCTGACCCAAATCTTCTCTAAATGGTGTCTAAGTCCCTCCTGGACTTAACCCTATCTTTGCACACTCATCAGACCACTTCTGAAGCCTTAAGACTCTCCCAAATCCTTAACATACAATCTCTGAAGATCTTGCCATGTCTTTGCACAAGCACCAACTCAACTCATCACTTTTGCTTCTCCACTTCTTCTCTTCAAGTTAACACTCCCCCTCAAGCTTGACTCTAGCTGATCCTAAGTCAAGCTTGGAACCTTGAAGAACTTCCTCATTAAAAACCTCACCAAGGAAAACCCTTTGGGACAAAACCTTGATGAGGGAAAAAGAGTAAAGTCTCCAAGGCCTAGGGATTGGCCAGTGAGTCTTTGTGCCTTACCAACAATGTAAGGGACACAAAGACTCTGGATCATGGCCTCTTCATTCACCCCACGCCTTGCACTCTCCTTACTGCCTGATCTTGATCTCTCCCCCTTTCACCTAACCTCTTGTTAGGTTGAAGTGCTTGGACACATCAGATCAGCCTCTTCTTGGAGATACAACTTCTCTTACTGAGTCTTGGCTGCTTCTTCTTCTTATAGAGTCGCCACCTTGTTGCTTGAGCTACATGAGGATGCTTCAGCCACTCTCCAATCACCTCAACACTTGAAGCCGCCTTGGACATTGCTTCTTCATCCTTCATCATACTTCTCAACAGGTTGCTTCCTCTTCTAGAATAACCACCAAGCTCTCTTGGATCATGTAAGCTTCAACACTCCCCCTCAAGCTTGAGACTCTCACAGGAACAAGCTTGAATGGATTGCTTCATGATCCTCACACACACACCATTGCCGCTTCTCTTCTGATCTTGCCATCTTCATGGAATGCTTGTGGAAGCTTCAGCTATCTCTCCAATCACCTCAACTCTTGAAGCCGCCTTGATAGAGTAGCCTTCATCTTCTCACAGCCAAGAGTACTCTGTCTTAGTTTGAGTACTCTCTTGAATAGACTCTCGCCACAGCCTAAGCCCGGATGGCTCCTTCTTCAGATGCTTGCAATGGACTTCTTGGATCGCATGGAAGCTCACTAAACTCCCTCCTCAAGCTTGGATTGAGTATTGGTCCAAGCTTGCAAGTGAGCTTCAGTGAGACTTCACACCAGTGGCGCATCACCACTTCTTTCTCAACTCTCCATTGCTCCACACAATGGGCAAAGTCTTCCTCTTTCAACTCGGATGGATGGTGAACCAAGAACACCTCTAGTGAACCTGAACATCACTCAAACTCCAGCAAAGATAAGACACAAGTGCATTGGGTCAACCCTTGATGCATCATCAAGTTTGAACACCAATGTCTTTAAGCAATGCAACAGATTAAACTAGACATTTTCAAGTTCTAATCTTTGCAAGCAAACTCTCTAAGCACTAGCATGATCCTAACAGATTCAATACAAGCTACTTAGGCAATTTTATAAAGCTTCTTTACTCAGCATTTAGACATGAATCTAATGCTTCAATGTAAGACAGCCATTTGACAGTATGCACTAACCTTAATCAGTTTTAATTCATGAATGCAACAATACAATCCATCACACATTCATTTATAACTTAGGCTAAGCATTACTATCATCACTTAACATCAGACAATGCATTACTTTCAATCTGTTTTCAGTTCATGAGCTTCAAACAATATCATTTCACCTTTAGCAAACTCATTACTTAACAGGAGCAAGCATTTTACTCTTTAAACACTAAACAAGCCTTTAAAGCATCCTGGGACAGATTCAACTAATTATATTTAGCAATCACACATTATCCTCAGGTTTTTCAATCAATACACATCACAATAACCAGGCACAGTCACAAGTTCATTTTAAGAGAGATAGGATTAGCTTACAAACAAGGAACTAGCGCTAGTTCCTTGAGCCTCCTTTGCAACCGGTCATGCTCTTTTGATGACTGGAGATGTTGAATCGTCACCCCACAACAGCCCCTCCTGGTGTTTCATGACCGCTACTTGAACTTTCACCTCCAAAGGTTCCTCCTTTCTTCATCTCTTGAACTCGCCAGCTTCTGGAACTAGGGAAAGAACTCTTCTTCAAAGGTTTCCTCTTGGACAGAAGGAATGGCTCGCCTTGTATGGACTGGAACAGGAAGGAACCGCCATGATAAACCTCCATAATAGCTTCAGACATCTTCTTCTTGAAGTGAGAGAGCTGGCTGGACAGATCTTCATGGTTTGGCTTCATGGTGAGACAGACTTGTGACTTAAATGCGGAAGCTACAGCTCAGGTTCTGATGAACCTGGCTCTGATACCATATGAGATTTGAGAGCTCTGGCTGTGTATGTGTATGAGAAGCCATTAGAGGCAAAGATAAGGTCTTGAACTAGTTGAATAAGAGGTCTGATGAAACTAGTATGAACTTGAATCAGAAACAAAGAGACTTTGAGAGATTAAGAGATTAGAGACTAAGAAAGGGGTAGATTAAGGGAATCTGATCAAGAACACACTTTTATAATTATGAAGGAGATGGGGAAATCCCCCATACTCTCTTAAGAGTTACAAAACGTCCAAGAGCACATCCTTATATAGGCTTTACATCATTGCAACTCATAAACCTATATCTAATGGATAGAAATAACTTAAGGGGAATGGATGGTGAGGATGAGTTGGTCTTGTTGTAATCTGAGTGAAGTGTGCTGATTGGATAAGCTAAGCTGGCTCACTTTAATTCAAACAAGGCTGTGCTGTGATTGGCTCTCCTTAGGCTCCTTTGTATCTGTCTACAGATCAGTCTAGGTGCATGGTCGTGGCTGCTCTTCCTTTAACAGCAACAGCCAGCCTGTCCATGCCCCAAAGTAACCAATCAGCTCCACACAGCATCTTCTTGATTCCCTTTGACTAGATTCAAACCTTGGTGCCTCACACTGAATAGTGATCCAAATAGTGAATAGTCAACCTGAATAGTGACTAGTGATTCACTATTCACTTTTACCAACCAACTTGCCAAACTTCTCCAATCTTACTGTGGTAACTCTCCAAAGTTACTGTGGTAACTTGGAGTTACTGTCTGACCCAAATCTTCTCTAAATGGTGTCTAAGTCCCTCCTGGACTTAACCCTATCTTTGCACACTCATCAGACCACTTCTGAAGCCTTAAGACTCTCCCAAATCCTTAACATACAATCTCTGAAGATCTTGCCATGTCTTTGCACAAGCACCAACTCAACTCATCACTTTTGCTTCTCCACTTCTTCTCTTCAAGTTAACAGTAAGAAGCTTCATTTTGAAACATAGAGTAGTGGAGAATCACCAGGAAGCTGAATAAATCTCATATGAGCTAGGATGAAGAAGCTATCCCACTTTCAAATCAGGTGATCCCAGTTTTCCTGTTTGGGAATATGACAGCTTCTTTGTCATTCTAATCAAACCAGGATGAATCGCGATGTAAGAAGCTTGATTTTGAAACATAAAGTAGTGGAGAATCACCAGGAAGCTGAATAAATCTCATAGGAGTTAGGATGAAGAAGCTATCCCACTTTCAAATCAGGTGATCCCATTTCCTGTTTGGGAATATGACAGCTTCATTGTCATTCTAATCAAACCAGGATGAATCGCGATGTAAGAAGCTTCATTTTGAAACATAAAGTAGTGGAGAATCACCAGGAAGCTGAATAAATCTCATAGGAGTTAGGATGAAGAAGAAGAAGCTATCCACTTTCAAATCAGGTGATCCCAGTTTTCTTGTTTGGGAATATGACAGCTTCTTTGTCATTCTAATCAAACCAGGATGAATCGCGATGTAAGAAGATTGATTTTGATACATAAAGTAGTGGAGAATCACCAGGAAGCTGAATAAATCTCATAGGAGTTAGGATGAAGAAGCTATCCCACTTTCAAATCAGGTGATCCCAGTTTTCCTATTTGGGAATATGACAGCTTCTTTGTCATTCTAATCAAACCAGGATGAATCGCGATGTAAGAAGATTGATTTTGATACATAAAGTAGTGGAGAATCACCAGGAAGCTGAATAAATCTCATAGGAGTTAGGATGAAGAAGCTATCCCACTTTCAAATCAGGTGATCCCAGTTTTCCTGTTTGGGAATATGACAGCTTCTTTGTCATTCTAATCAAACCAGGATGAATCGCGATGTAAGAAGCTTGATTTTGATACATAAAGTAGTGGAGAATCACCAGGAAGTCGAATAAATCTCATAGGAGTTAAGATGAAGAAGCTATCCCACTTTCAAATCAGGTGATCCCAGTTTTCCTGTTTGGGAATATGACAGCTTCTTTGTCATTCTAATCAAACCAGGATGAATCGCGATGTAAGAAGCTTGATTTTGAAACATAAAGTAATGGAGAATCAGCAAGAAGCTGAATAAATCTCATAGGAGTTAGGATTAAGAAGCTATCCCACTTTCAAATCAGGTGATCCCAGTTTTCCTGTTTGGGAATATGACAGCTTCTTTGTCATTCTAATCAAACCAGGATGAATCGCGATGTAAGAAGATTGATTTTGATACATAAAGTAGTGGAGAATCACCAGGAAGCTGAATAAATCTCATAGGAGTTAGGATGAAGAAGCTATCCCACTTTCAAATCAGGTGATCCCAGTTTTCCTGTTTGGGAATATGACAGCTTCTTTGTCATTCTAATCAAACCAGGATGAATCGCGATGTAAGAAGCTTGATTTTGATACATAAAGTATGGAGAATCACCAGGAAGCTGAATAAATCTCATAGGAGTTAGGATGAAGAAGCTATCCCACTTTCAAATCAGGTGATCCCAGTTTTCCTGTTTGGGAATATGACAGCTTCTTTGTCATTCTAATCAAACCAGGATGAATCGCGATGTAAGAAGCTTCATTTTGAACATAAAGTAGTGGAGAATCACCAGGAAGCTGAATAAATCTCATAGGAGTTAGGATGAAGAAGCTATCCCACTTTCAAATCAGGTGATCCCAGTTTTCTTGTTTGGGAATATGACAGCTTCTTGTCATTTAATCAAACCAGGATGAATCGCGATGTAGGAAGCTTGATTTTGATACATAAAGTAGTGGAGAATCATCAGGAAGCTGAATAAATCTCATAGGAGTTAGGATGAAGAAGCTATCCCCTTTCAAATCAGGTGATCCCAGTTTTCCTGTTTGGGAATGACAGCTTCTTTGTCATTCTAATCAAACCAGGATGAATCGCGATGTAAGAAGCTTGATTTTGATACATAAAGTAGTGGAGAATCACCAGGAAGCTGAATAAATCTCATAGGAGTTAGGATGAAGAAGCTATCCCACTTTCAACTCAGGTGATCCCAGTTTTCCTGTTTGGAAATATGACAGCTTCTTTGTCATTCTAATTAAACCAGGATGAATCGCGATGTAAGAAGCTTGATTTTGAAACATAAAGTAATGGAGAATCACCAAGAAGCTGAATAAATCTCATAGGAGTTAGGATGAAGAAGCTATCCCACTTTCAATCAGGTGATCCCAGTTTTCCTGTTTGGGAATATGACAGCTTCTTTGTCATTCTAATCAAACCAGGATGAATCGCGATGTAAGAAGATTGATTTTGATACATAAGTAGTGGAGAATCACCAGGAAGTGAATAAATCCCATAGGAGTTAGGATGAAGAAGCTATCCCACTTTCAAATCAGGTGATCCCAGTTTCCTTTGGGAATATGACAGCTTCTTTGTCATTCTAATCAAACCAGGATGAATCGCGATGTAAGAAGCTTGATTTTGATACATAAAGTAGTGGAGAATCACCAGGAAGCTGAATAAATCTCATGAGTTAGGATGAAGAAGCTATCCCACTTTCAAATCAGGTGATCCCAGTTTTCCTGTTTGGGAATATGACAGCTTCTTGTCATTCTAATCAAAACAGGATGAATCGCGATGTAAGAAGCTTGATTTTGATACAAAAAGTAGTGGAGAATCACCAGCAAGTCGAATAAATCTCATAGGAGTTAGGATGAAGAAGCTATCCCACTTTCAAATCAGGTGATCCAGTTTTCTGTTTGGGAATATGACAGCTTCTTTGTCATTCTAATCAAACCAGGATGAATCGCGATGTAAGAAGCTTGATTTGATACATAAAGTAGGGGAGAATCATCAGGAAGCTGAATAAATCTCATAGGAGTTAGGATGAAGAAGCTATCCCACTTTCAAATCAGGTGATCCCAGTTTTCCTGTTTGGGAATATGACAGCTTCTTTGTCATTCTAATCAAACCAGGATGAATCGCGATGTAAGAAGCTTCATTTTGAAACATAAAGTAGTGGAGAATCACCAGGAAGCTGAATAAATCTCATAGGAGTTAGGATGAAGAAGCTATCCCACTTTCAATCAGGTGATCCCAGTTTTCTTGTTTGGGAATATGACAGCTTCTTTGTCATTTAATCAAACCAGGATGAATCGCGATGTAAGAAGCTGATTTTGAAACATAAAGTAGTGGAGAATCACCAGGAAGCTGAATAAATCTCATAGGAGTTAGGATGAAGAAGAAGCTATCCCACTTTCAAATCAGGTGATCCCAGTTTTCTTGTTTGGAATATGACAGCTTCTTTGTCATTCTAATCAAACCAGGAAATGTCGCGATGTAAGAAGCTTGATTTTGATACATAAAGTAGTGGAGAATCATCAGGAAGCTGAATAAATCTCATAGGAGTTAGGATGAAGAAGCTATCCCACTTTCAAATCAGGTGATCCCAGTTTTTCTGTTTGGGAATATGACAGCTTCTTTGTCATTCTAATCAAACCAGGATGAATCGCGATGTAAGAAGCTTGATTTTGATACATAAAGTAGTGGAGAATCACCAGGAAGCTGAATAAATCTCATAGGAGTTAGGATGAAGAAGCTATCCCACTTTCAACTCAGGTGATCCCAGTTTTCTTGTTTGGAAATATGACAGCTTCTTTGTCATTCTAATTAAACCAGGATGAATCGCGATGTAAGAAGCTTGATTTTGAAACATAAAGTAATGGAGAATCACCAAGAAGCTGAATAAATCTCATAGGAGTTAGGATGAAGAAGCTATCCCACTTTCAAATCAGGTGATCCCAGTTTTCCTGTTTGGGAATATGACAGCTTCTTTGTCATTCTAATCAAACCAGGATGAATCGCGATGTAAGAAGATTGATTTTGATACATAAAGTAGTGGAGAATCACCAGGAAGCTGATAAATCTCATAGGAGTTAGGATGAAGAAGCTATCCCACTTTCAAATCAGGTGATCCCAGTTTTTGTTTGGGAATATGACAGCTTCTTTGTCATTCTAATCAAACCAGGATGAATCGCGATGTAAGAAGCTTGATTTTGATACATAAAGTATGGAGAATCACCAGGAAGCTGAATAATAAATCATATAGGAGTTAGGATGAAGAAGCTATCCCACTTTCAAATCAGGTGATCCCAGTTTTCCTGTTTGGGAATATGACAGCTTCTTTGTCATTCTAATCAAAACAGGATGAATGCGATGCGATAAGAAGCTTGATTTTGATACAAAAAGTAGTGGAGAATCACCAGGAAGCGAATAAATCTCATAGAGTTAGGATGAAGAAGCTATCCCACTTTCAAATCAGGTGATCCCAGTTTTCCTGTTTGGGAATATGACAGTTCTTTGTCATTCTAATCAAACCAGGATGAATCGCGATGTAAGAAGCTTGATTTTGATACATAAAGTAATGGAGAATCATCAGGAAGCTGAATAAATCTCATAGGAGTTAGGATGAAGAAGCTATCCCACTTTCAAATCAGGTGATCCCAGTTTTCCGTTTGGGAATATGACAGCTTCTTTGTCATTCATTCTAATCAAACAGGATGAATCGCGATGTAAGAAGCTTGATTTTGATACATAAAGTAGTGGAGAATCACCAGGAAGCTGAATAAATCTCATAGGAGTTAGGATGAAGAAGCTATCCCACTTTCAAATCAGGTGATCCCAGTTTTCTTGTTGGGGAATATGACAGCTTCTTTGTCATTCTAATCAAACCAGGATGAATCGCGATGTAAGAAGCTTGATTTTGAAACATAAAGTAGTGGAGAATCACCAGGAAGCTGAATAAATCTCATAGGAGTTAGGATGAAGAAGCTATCCCACTTTCAAATCAGGTGATCCCAGTTTTCCTGTTTGGGAATATGACAGCTTCTTTGTCATTCTAATCAAACCAGGATGAATCGCGATGTAAGAAGCTTGATTTGATACATAAAGTAGTGGAGAATCACAGGAAGTGAATAAATCTCATAGGAGTTAGGATGAAGAAGCTATCCCACTTTCAAATCAGGTGATCCCAGTTTTCCTGTTTGGGAATATGACAGCTTCTTTGTCATTCTAATCAAACCAGGATGAATCGCGATGTAAGAAGCTTGATTTTGAAACATAAAGTAGTGAGAATCCAGGAAGCTGAATAAATCTCATAGGAGTTAGGATGAAGAAGCTATCCCACTTTCAAATCAGGTGATCCCAGTTTTCCTGTTTGGGAATATGACAGCTTCTTTGTCATTCTAATCAAACCAGGATGAATCGCGATGTAAGAAGCTTGATTTGATACATAAAGTAGTGGAGAATCACCAGGAAGCTGAATAAATCTCATAGGAGTTAGGATGAAGAAGCTATCCCACTTTCAAATCAGGTGATCCCAGTTTTCCTGTTTGGGATATGACAGCTTCTTTGTCATTCTAATCAAACCAGGATGAATCGCGATGTAAGAAGCTTGATTTGATACATAAAGTAGTGGAGAATCACCAGGAAGTCGATAAATCTCATAGGAGTTAGGATGAAGAAGCTATCCCACTTTCAAATCAGGTGATCCCAGTTTTCTGTTTGGGAATATGACAGCTTCTTTGTCATTCTAATCAAACCAGGATGAATCGCGATGTAAGAAGCTTGATTTTGAAACATAAAGTAGTGGAGAATCACCAGGAAGCTGAATAAATCTCATAGGAGTTAGGATGAAGAAGCTATCCCACTTTCAAATCAGGTGATCCCAGTTTTCTGTTTGGGAATATGACAGCTTCTTTGTCATTCTAATCAACCAGGATGAATCGCGATGTAAGAAGCTTGATTTTGATACATAAAGTAGTGGAGAATCACAGGAAGTCGAATAAATCTCATAGGAGTTAGGATGAAGAAGCTATCCCACTTTCAAATCAGGTGATCCCAGTTTTCCTGTTTGGGAATATGACAGCTTCTTTGTCATTCTAATCAAACCAGGATGAATCGCGATGTAAGAAGCTTGATTTTGAAAATAAAGTAGTGGAGAATCACCAGGAAGCTGAATAAATCTCATAGGAGTTAGGATGAAGAAGCTATCCCACTTTCAAATCAGGTGATCCCAGTTTTCCTGTTTGGGAATATGACAGCTTCTTTGTCATTCTAATCAAACCAGGATGAATCGCGATGTAAGAAGCTTGATTTTGATACATAAAGTAGTGGAGAATCACAGGAAGGAATAAATCTCATAGGAGTTAGGATGAAGAAGTTATCCCACTTCAAATCAGGTGATCCCAGTTTTCCTGTTTGGGAATATGACAGCTTCTTGTCATTCTAATCAAACCAGGATGAATCGGGATGTAAGAAGCTTGATTTTGATACATAAAGTAGTGGAGAATCACCAGGAAGCGAATAAATCTCATAGGAGTTAGGATGAAGAAGCTATCCCACTTTCAAATCAGGTGATCCCAGTTTTCCTGTTTGGGAATATGACAGCTTCTTTGTCATTCTAATCAAACCAGATGAATCGCGATGTAAGAAGCTTCTTTGAACAAAGTAGTGGAGAATCACCAGGAGCTGAATAAATCTCATAGGAGTTAGGATGAGAAGCTATCCCACTTTCAAATCAGGTGATCCCAGTTTTCCTGTTTGGGATATGACAGCTTTTTGTCATTCTAATCAAACCAGGATGAATCGCGATGTAAGAAGCTTGATTTTGATACATAAGTAGTGGAGAATCACCAGCAAGTCGAATAATCTAATAGGAGTTAGGATGAAGAAGCTATCCCACTTTCAACAGGTGATCCAGTTTTCCTGTTGGGAATATGACAGCTTCTTTGTCATTCTAATCAAACCAGGATGAATCGCGATGTAAGAAGCTTAATTTTGAAACATAAGTAGAGTGAGAATCACCAGGGAAGCGAATAAGTCTCATAGGAGTTAGGATGAAGAAGCTATCCCACTTTCAAAAAATAGGTGATCCCAGTTTCCTGTTTGGAATATGACAGCGCTTTGTCATTCTAATCAAACCAGGATGAATCGGATGTAAGAAGCTTCATTTTGAAACAAAAGTAGTGGAGAATCCACCAGGAAGCTGAATAAATCTCATAGGAGTTAGGATGAAGAAGCTATCCCACTTTCAAATCAGGTGATCCCAGTTT
>NW_022610715.1:0-35415 GCF_000309985.2 Brassica rapa
TTCCCAAACTGGGGAAACTAGAATCACCTGATTTGAAAGTGGGATAACTTCTTCATCCCAACTCCTTGAGGTTGATTTATTCAACTTCCTGATGATTCTCCACCACTTTAATGTATCCAATAAGCTTCTCACAAAGAGATTCATCCTGGTTTTGATTGGAAGGACGAAGAAGCTGTGCTATTCCCAAACTGGGAAACTGGAATCACCTGATTTGAAAGTGGGATAACTCTTCATCCCAACTCCTATGAGATTTATTCAACTTCCTGATGAGATCTCCACCACTTTATGTATCCAAATCAAGCTTCTCACAAAGAGATTCATCCTGGTTTGATTGGAACGAGACGAAGAAGCTGTGCTATTCCCAAACTGGAAACTGGAATCACCTGATTTGAAAGTGGGATAACTTCTCATCCCAACTCCTATGAGATTTATTATTCAACTTCCTGATGATTCTCCACCACTTTATGTATCCAAATCAAGCTTCTCACAAAGTGATTCATCCTGGTTTGATTGGAAGGACGAAGAAGCTGTGCTATTCCAAACTGGGAAACTGGAATCACCTGATTTGAAAGTGGGATAACTTCTTCATCCAAACTCCTATGAGATTTATTCAACTTCCTGGTGATTCTCCACCACTTTATGTATCCAATCAAGCTTCTCACAAAGTGATTCATCCTGGTTTGATTGGAAGGACGAAGAAGCTGTGCTATTCCCAAACTGGGAAACTGGAATCACCTGATTTGAAAGTGGGATAACTTCTTCATCCAACTCCTATGAGATTTTATTTCAACTTCCTGATGATTCTCCACCACTTTATGTATCCAAATCAAGCTTCTCACAAAGTGATTCATCCTGGTTTGATTGGAAGGACGAAGAAGCTGTGCTATTCCCAAACTGGGAAACTGGAATCACCTGATTTGAAAGTGGGATAACTTCTTCATCCAACTCCTATGAGGTTTATTCAACTTCCTGGTGATTCTCAACCACTTTATGTATCCAAATCAAGCTTCTCACAAAGAGATTCATCCTGGTTTGATTGGAAGGACGAAGAAGCTGTGCTATTCCCAAACTGGGAAACTAGGAATCACCTGATTTGAAAGTGGGATAAACTTCTTCATCCAACTCCTATGAGATTTATTCAACTTCCTGATGATTCTCCACCACTTTATGTATCCAAATCAAGCTTCTCACAAAGTGATTCATCCCTGGTTTGATTGGAAGGACGAAGAAGCTGTGCTATTCCCAAACTGGGAAACTAGAATCACCTGATTTGAAAGTGGGATAACTTCTTCATCCCAACTCCTATGAGATTTATTCAACTTCCTGGTGATTCTCCACCACTTTATGTATCCAATCAAAATCAAGCTTCTCACAAAGAGATTCATCCTGGTTTGATTGGAAGGACGAAGAAGCTGTGCTATTCCCAAACTGGGAAACTGGAATCACCTGATTTGAAAGTGGGATAACTTCTTCATCCAACTCCTATGAGATTTATTCAACTTCCGGTGGATTCTCCACCACTTTATGTATCCAAATCAAGCTTCTCACAAAGAGATTCATCCTGGTTTGATTGGAAGGACGAAGAAGCTGTGCTATTCCCAAACTGGGAAACTAGAATCACCTGATTTGAAAGTGGGATAACTTCTTCATCCCAACTCCTATGAGATTTATTCAACTTCCTGATGATTCTCCACCACTTTATGTATCCAAATCAAGCTTCTCACAAAGTGATTCATCCTGGTTTGATTGGAAGGACGAAGAAGCTGTGCTATTCCCAAACTGGGAAACTGGAATCACCTGATTTGAAAGTGGGATAACTTCTTCATCCCAACTCCTATGAGATTTATTCAACTTCCTGGTGATTCTCCACCACTTTATGTATCCAAATCAAGCTTCTCACAAAGAGATTCATCCTGGTTTGATTGGAAGGACGAAGAAGCTGTGCTATTCCCAAACTGGGAAACTGGAATCACCTGATTTGAAAGTGGGATAACTTCTTCATCCCAAACTCCTATGAGATTTATTCAACTTCCTGATGATTCTCCACCACTTTATGTATCCAAATCAAGCTTCTCACAAAGTGATTCATCCTGGTTTGATTGGAAGGACGAAGAAGCTGTGCTATTCCCAAACTGGGAAACTGGAATCACCTGATTTGAAAGTGGGATAACTTCTTCTTCATCCCAACTCCTATGAGATTTATTCAACTTCCTGGTGATTCTCCACCACTTTATGTATCCAAATCAAGCTTCTCACAAAGTGATTCATCCTGGTTTGATTGGAAGGACGAAGAAGCTGTGCTATTCCCAAACTGGGAAACTGGAATCACCTGATTTGAAAGTGGGATAACTTCTTCATCCCAACTCCTATGAGATTTATTCAACTTCCTGGTGATTCTCCACCACTTTATGTATCCAAATCAAGCTTCTCACAAAGAGATTCATCCTGGTTTGATTGGAAGGACGAAGAAGCTGTGCTATTCCCAAACTGGGAAACTGGAATCACCTGATTTGAAAGTGGGATAACTTCTTCATCCCAACTCCTATGAGATTTATTCAACTTCCTGGTGATTCTCCACCACTTTATGTATCCAAATCAAGCTTCTCACAAAGTGATTCATCCTGGTTTGATTGGAAGGACGAAGAAGCTGTGCTATTCCCAAACTGGGAAACTGGAATCACCTGATTTGAAAGTGGGATAACTTCTTCATCCAACTCCTATGAGATTTATTCAACTTCCTGATGATTCTCCACCACTTTATGTATCCAAATCAAGCTTCTCACAAAGTGATTCATCCTGGTTTGATTGGAAGGACGAAGAAGCTGTGCTATTCCCAAACTGGGAAACTGAATCACCTGATTTGAAAGTGGGATAACTTCTTCATCCCAACTCCTATGAGATTTATTCAACTTCCTGGTGATTCTCCACCACTTTATGTATCCAAATCAAGCTTCTCACAAAGTGATTCATCCTGGTTTGATTGGAAGGACGAAGAAGCTGTGCTATTCCCAAACTGGGAAACTGGAATCACCTGATTTGAAAGTGGGATAACTTCTTCATCCCAACTCCTATGAGATTTATTCAACTTCCTGGTGATTCTCCACCACTTTATGTATCCAAATCAAGCTTCTCACAAAGAGATTCATCCTGGTTTGATTGGAAGGACGAAGAAGCTGTGCTATTCCCAAACTGGGAAACTGGAATCACCTGATTTGAAAGTGGGATAACTTCTTCATCCCAACTCCTATGAGATTTATTCAACTTCCTGGTGATTCTCCACCACTTTATGTATCCAAATCAAGCTTCTCACAAAGTGATTCATCCTGGTTTGATTGGAACGACGAAGAAGCTGTGCTATTCCCAAACTGGGAAACTGGAATCACCTGATTTGAAAGTGGGATAACTTCTTCATCCCAACTCCTATGAGATTTATTCAACTTCCTGGTGATTCTCCACCACTTTATGTATCCAAATCAAGCTTCTCACAAAGAGATTCATCCTGGTTTGATTGGAAGGACGAAGAAGCTGTGCTATTCCCAAACTGGGAAACTGGAATCACCTGATTTGAAAGTGGGATAACTTCTTCATCCCAACTCCTATGAGATTTATTCAACTTCCTGGTGATTCTCCACCACTTTATGTATCCAAATCAAGCTTCTCACAAAGTGATTCATCCTGGTTTGATTGGAAGGACGAAGAAGCTGTGCTATTCCCAAACTGGGAAACTGGAATCACCTGATTTGAAAGTGGGATAACTTCTTCATCCCAACTCCTATGAGATTTATTCAACTTCCTGATGATTCTCCACCACTTTATGTATCCAAATCAAGCTTCTCACAAAGTGATTCATCCTGGTTTGATTGGAAGGACGAAGAAGCTGTGCTATTCCCAAACTGGGAAACTGGAATCACCTGATTTGAAAGTGGGATAACTTCTTCATCCCAACTCCTATGAGATTTATTCAACTTCCTGGTGATTCTCCACCACTTTATGTATCCAAATCAAGCTTCTCACAAAGAGATTCATCCTGGTTTGATTGGAAGGACGAAGAAGCTGTGCTATTCCCAAACTGGGAAACTGGAATCACCTGATTTGAAAGTGGGATAACTTCTTCATCCCAACTCCTATGAGATTTATTCAACTTCCTGGTGATTCTCCACCACTTTATGTATCCAAATCAAGCTTCTCACAAAGAGATTCATCCTGGTTTGATTGGAAGGACGAAGAAGCTGTGCTATTCCCAAACTGGGAAACTGGAATCACCTGATTTGAAAGTGGGATAACTTCTTCATCCCAACTCCTATGAGATTTATTCAACTTCCTGGTGATTCTCCACCACTTTATGTATCCAAATCAAGCTTCTCACAAAGAGATTCATCCTGGTTTGATTGGAAGGACGAAGAAGCTGTGCTATTCCCAAACTGGGAAACTGGAATCACCTGATTTGAAAGTGGGATAACTTCTTCATCCCAACTCCTATGAGATTTATTCAACTTCCTGATGATTCTCCACCACTTTATGTATCCAAATCAAGCTTCTCACAAAGAGATTCATCCTGGTTTGATTGGAAGGACGAAGAAGCTGTGCTATTCCCAAACTGGGAAACTGGAATCACCTGATTTGAAAGTGGGATAACTTCTTCATCCCAACTCCTATGAGATTTATTCAACTTCCTGATGATTCTCCACCACTTTATGTATCCAAATCAAGCTTCTCACAAAGTGATTCATCCTGGTTTGATTGGAAGGACGAAGAAGCTGTGCTATTCCCAAACTGGGAAACTGGAATCACCTGATTTGAAAGTGGGATAACTTCTTCATCCCAACTCCTATGAGATTTATTCAACTTCCTGGTGATTCTCCACCACTTTATGTATCCAAATCAAGCTTCTCACAAAGAGATTCATCCTGGTTTGATTGGAAGGACGAAGAAGCTGTGCTATTCCCAAACTGGGAAACTGGAATCACCTGATTTGAAAGTGGGATAACTTCTTCATCCCAACTCCTATGAGATTTATTCAACTTCCTGATGATTCTCCACCACTTTATGTATCCAAATCAAGCTTCTCACAAAGTGATTCATCCTGGTTTGATTGGAAGGACGAAGAAGCTGTGCTATTCCCAAACTGGGAAACTGGAATCACCTGATTTGAAAGTGGGATAACTTCTTCATCCCAACTCCTATGAGATTTATTCAACTTCCTGGTGATTCTCCACCACTTTATGTATCCAAATCAAGCTTCTCACAAAGAGATTCATCCTGGTTTGATTGGAAGGACGAAGAAGCTGTGCTATTCCCAAACTGGGAAACTGGAATCACCTGATTTGAAAGTGGGATAACTTCTTCATCCCAACTCCTATGAGATTTATTCAACTTCCTGATGATTCTCCACCACTTTATGTATCCAAATCAAGCTTCTCACAAAGAGATTCATCCTGGTTTGATTGGAAGGACGAAGAAGCTGTGCTATTCCCAAACTGGGAAACTGGAATCACCTGATTTGAAAGTGGGATAACTTCTTCATCCCAACTCCTATGAGATTTATTCAACTTCCTGATGATTCTCCACCACTTTATGTATCCAAATCAAGCTTCTCACAAAGAGATTCATCCTGGTTTGATTGGAAGGACGAAGAAGCTGTGCTATTCCCAAACTGGGAAACTGGAATCACCTGATTTGAAAGTGGGATAACTTCTTCATCCCAACTCCTATGAGATTTATTCAACTTCCTGATGATTCTCCACCACTTTATGTATCCAAATCAAGCTTCTCACAAAGAGATTCATCCTGGTTTGATTGGAAGGACGAAGAAGCTGTGCTATTCCCAAACTGGGAAACTGGAATCACCTGATTTGAAAGTGGGATAACTTCTTCATCCCAACTCCTATGAGATTTATTCAACTTCCTGGTGATTCTCCACCACTTTATGTATCCAAATCAAGCTTCTCACAAAGAGATTCATCCTGGTTTGATTGGAAGGACGAAGAAGCTGTGCTATTCCCAAACTGGGAAACTGGAATCACCTGATTTGAAAGTGGGATAACTTCTTCATCCCAACTCCTATGAGATTTATTCAACTTCCTGATGATTCTCCACCACTTTATGTATCCAAATCAAGCTTCTCACAAAGAGATTCATCCTGGTTTGATTGGAAGGACGAAGAAGCTGTGCTATTCCCAAACTGGGAAACTGGAATCACCTGATTTGAAAGTGGGATAACTTCTTCATCCCAACTCCTATGAGATTTATTCAACTTCCTGATGATTCTCCACCACTTTATGTATCCAAATCAAGCTTCTCACAAAGAGATTCATCCTGGTTTGATTGGAAGGACGAAGAAGCTGTGCTATTCCCAAACTGGGAAACTGGAATCACCTGATTTGAAAGTGGGATAACTTCTTCATCCCAACTCCTATGAGATTTATTCAACTTCCTGATGATTCTCCACCACTTTATGTATCCAAATCAAGCTTCTCACAAAGAGATTCATCCTGGTTTGATTGGAAGGACGAAGAAGCTGTGCTATTCCCAAACTGGGAAACTGGAATCACCTGATTTGAAAGTGGGATAACTTCTTCATCCCAACTCCTATGAGATTTATTCAACTTCCTGATGATTCTCCACCACTTTATGTATCCAAATCAAGCTTCTCACAAAGAGATTCATCCTGGTTTGATTGGAAGGACGAAGAAGCTGTGCTATTCCCAAACTGGGAAACTGGAATCACCTGATTTGAAAGTGGGATAACTTCTTCATCCCAACTCCTATGAGATTTATTCAACTTCCTGGTGATTCTCCACCACTTTATGTATCCAAATCAAGCTTCTCACAAAGAGATTCATCCTGGTTTGATTGGAAGGACGAAGAAGCTGTGCTATTCCCAAACTGGGAAACTGGAATCACCTGATTTGAAAGTGGGATAACTTCTTCATCCCAACTCCTATGAGATTTATTCAACTTCCTGATGATTCTCCACCACTTTATGTATCCAAATCAAGCTTCTCACAAAGAGATTCATCCTGGTTTGATTGGAAGGACGAAGAAGCTGTGCTATTCCCAAACTGGGAAACTGGAATCACCTGATTTGAAAGTGGGATAACTTCTTCATCCCAACTCCTATGAGATTTATTCAACTTCCTGGTGATTCTCCACCACTTTATGTATCCAAATCAAGCTTCTCACAAAGTGATTCATCCTGGTTTGATTGGAAGGACGAAGAAGCTGTGCTATTCCCAAACTGGGAAACTGGAATCACCTGATTTGAAAGTGGGATAACTTCTTCATCCCAACTCCTATGAGATTTATTCAACTTCCTGATGATTCTCCACCACTTTATGTATCCAAATCAAGCTTCTCACAAAGTGATTCATCCTGGTTTGATTGGAAGGACGAAGAAGCTGTGCTATTCCCAAACTGGGAAACTGGAATCACCTGATTTGAAAGTGGGATAACTTCTTCATCCCAACTCCTATGAGATTTATTCAACTTCCTGATGATTCTCCACCACTTTATGTATCCAAATCAAGCTTCTCACAAAGAGATTCATCCTGGTTTGATTGGAAGGACGAAGAAGCTGTGCTATTCCCAAACTGGGAAACTGGAATCACCTGATTTGAAAGTGGGATAACTTCTTCATCCCAACTCCTATGAGATTTATTCAACTTCCTGATGATTCTCCACCACTTTATGTATCCAAATCAAGCTTCTCACAAAGATTCATCCTGGTTTGATTGGAAGGACGAAGAAGCTGTGCTATTCCCAAACTGGGAAACTGGAATCACCTGATTTGAAAGTGGGATAACTTCTTCATCCCAACTCCTATGAGATTTATTCAACTTCCTGATGATTCTCCACCACTTTATGTATCCAAATCAAGCTTCTCACAAAGTGATTCATCCTGGTTTGATTGGAAGGACGAAGAAGCTGTGCTATTCCCAAACTGGGAAACTGGAATCACCTGATTTGAAAGTGGGATAACTTCTTCATCCCAACTCCTATGAGATTTATTCAACTTCCTGGTGATTCTCCACCACTTTATGTATCCAAATCAAGCTTCTCACAAAGTGATTCATCCTGGTTTGATTGGAAGGACGAAGAAGCTGTGCTATTCCCAAACTGGGAAACTGGAATCACCTGATTTGAAAGTGGGATAACTTCTTCATCCCAACTCCTATGAGATTTATTCAACTTCCTGATGATTCTCCACCACTTTATGTATCCAAATCAAGCTTCTCACAAAGAGATTCATCCTGGTTTGATTGGAAGGACGAAGAAGCTGTGCTATTCCCAAACTGGGAAACTGGAATCACCTGATTTGAAAGTGGGATAACTTCTTCATCCCAACTCCTATGAGATTTATTCAACTTCCTGATGATTCTCCACCACTTTATGTATCCAAATCAAGCTTCTCACAAAGAGATTCATCCTGGTTTGATTGGAAGGACGAAGAAGCTGTGCTATTCCCAAACTGGGAAACTGGAATCACCTGATTTGAAAGTGGGATAACTTCTTCATCCCAACTCCTATGAGATTTATTCAACTTCCTGATGATTCTCCACCACTTTATGTATCCAAATCAAGCTTCTCACAAAGAGATTCATCCTGGTTTGATTGGAAGGACGAAGAAGCTGTGCTATTCCCAAACTGGGAAACTGGAATCACCTGATTTGAAAGTGGGATAACTTCTTCATCCCAACTCCTATGAGATTTATTCAACTTCCTGGTGATTCTCCACCACTTTATGTATCCAAATCAAGCTTCTCACAAAGTGATTCATCCTGGTTTGATTGGAAGGACGAAGAAGCTGTGCTATTCCCAAACTGGGAAACTGGAATCACCTGATTTGAAAGTGGGATAACTTCTTCATCCCAACTCCTATGAGATTTATTCAACTTCCTGATGATTCTCCACCACTTTATGTATCCAAATCAAGCTTCTCACAAAGTGATTCATCCTGGTTTGATTGGAAGGACGAAGAAGCTGTGCTATTCCCAAACTGGGAAACTGGAATCACCTGATTTGAAAGTGGGATAACTTCTTCATCCCAACTCCTATGAGATTTATTCAACTTCCTGATGATTCTCCACCACTTTATGTATCCAAATCAAGCTTCTCACAAAGAGATTCATCCTGGTTTGATTGGAAGGACGAAGAAGCTGTGCTATTCCCAAACTGGGAAACTGGAATCACCTGATTTGAAAGTGGGATAACTTCTTCATCCCAACTCCTATGAGATTTATTCAACTTCCTGATGATTCTCCACCACTTTATGTATCCAAATCAAGCTTCTCACAAAGTGATTCATCCTGGTTTGATTGGAAGGACGAAGAAGCTGTGCTATTCCCAAACTGGGAAACTGGAATCACCTGATTTGAAAGTGGGATAACTTCTTCATCCCAACTCCTATGAGATTTATTCAACTTCCTGATGATTCTCCACCACTTTATGTATCCAAATCAAGCTTCTCACAAAGAGATTCATCCTGGTTTGATTGGAAGGACGAAGAAGCTGTGCTATTCCCAAACTGGGAAACTGGAATCACCTGATTTGAAAGTGGGATAACTTCTTCATCCCAACTCCTATGAGATTTATTCAACTTCCTGATGATTCTCCACCACTTTATGTATCCAAATCAAGCTTCTCACAAAGTGATTCATCCTGGTTTGATTGGAAGGACGAAGAAGCTGTGCTATTCCCAAACTGGGAAACTGGAATCACCTGATTTGAAAGTGGGATAACTTCTTCATCCCAACTCCTATGAGATTTATTCAACTTCCTGATGATTCTCCACCACTTTATGTATCCAAATCAAGCTTCTCACAAAGAGATTCATCCTGGTTTGATTGGAAGGACGAAGAAGCTGTGCTATTCCCAAACTGGGAAACTGGAATCACCTGATTTGAAAGTGGGATAACTTCTTCATCCCAACTCCTATGAGATTTATTCAACTTCCTGATGATTCTCCACCACTTTATGTATCCAAATCAAGCTTCTCACAAAGAGATTCATCCTGGTTTGATTGGAAGGACGAAGAAGCTGTGCTATTCCCAAACTGGGAAACTGGAATCACCTGATTTGAAAGTGGGATAACTTCTTCATCCCAACTCCTATGAGATTTATTCAACTTCCTGATGATTCTCCACCACTTTATGTATCCAAATCAAGCTTCTCACAAAGAGATTCATCCTGGTTTGATTGGAAGGACGAAGAAGCTGTGCTATTCCCAAACTGGGAAACTGGAATCACCTGATTTGAAAGTGGGATAACTTCTTCATCCCAACTCCTATGAGATTTATTCAACTTCCTGATGATTCTCCACCACTTTATGTATCCAAATCAAGCTTCTCACAAAGAGATTCATCCTGGTTTGATTGGAAGGACGAAGAAGCTGTGCTATTCCCAAACTGGGAAACTGGAATCACCTGATTTGAAAGTGGGATAACTTCTTCATCCCAACTCCTATGAGATTTATTCAACTTCCTGATGATTCTCCACCACTTTATGTATCCAAATCAAGCTTCTCACAAAGAGATTCATCCTGGTTTGATTGGAAGGACGAAGAAGCTGTGCTATTCCCAAACTGGGAAACTGGAATCACCTGATTTGAAAGTGGGATAACTTCTTCATCCCAACTCCTATGAGATTTATTCAACTTCCTGATGATTCTCCACCACTTTATGTATCCAAATCAAGCTTCTCACAAAGTGATTCATCCTGGTTTGATTGGAAGGACGAAGAAGCTGTGCTATTCCCAAACTGGGAAACTGGAATCACCTGATTTGAAAGTGGGATAACTTCTTCATCCCAACTCCTATGAGATTTATTCAACTTCCTGATGATTCTCCACCACTTTATGTATCCAAATCAAGCTTCTCACAAAGAGATTCATCCTGGTTTGATTGGAAGGACGAAGAAGCTGTGCTATTCCCAAACTGGGAAACTGGAATCACCTGATTTGAAAGTGGGATAACTTCTTCATCCCAACTCCTATGAGATTTATTCAACTTCCTGATGATTCTCCACCACTTTATGTATCCAAATCAAGCTTCTCACAAAGAGATTCATCCTGGTTTGATTGGAAGGACGAAGAAGCTGTGCTATTCCCAAACTGGGAAACTGGAATCACCTGATTTGAAAGTGGGATAACTTCTTCATCCCAACTCCTATGAGATTTATTCAACTTCCTGATGATTCTCCACCACTTTATGTATCCAAATCAAGCTTCTCACAAAGAGATTCATCCTGGTTTGATTGGAAGGACGAAGAAGCTGTGCTATTCCCAAACTGGGAAACTGGAATCACCTGATTTGAAAGTGGGATAACTTCTTCATCCCAACTCCTATGAGATTTATTCAACTTCCTGATGATTCTCCACCACTTTATGTATCCAAATCAAGCTTCTCACAAAGAGATTCATCCTGGTTTGATTGGAAGGACGAAGAAGCTGTGCTATTCCCAAACTGGGAAACTGGAATCACCTGATTTGAAAGTGGGATAACTTCTTCATCCCAACTCCTATGAGATTTATTCAACTTCCTGATGATTCTCCACCACTTTATGTATCCAAATCAAGCTTCTCACAAAGAGATTCATCCTGGTTTGATTGGAAGGACGAAGAAGCTGTGCTATTCCCAAACTGGGAAACTGGAATCACCTGATTTGAAAGTGGGATAACTTCTTCATCCCAACTCCTATGAGATTTATTCAACTTCCTGATGATTCTCCACCACTTTATGTATCCAAATCAAGCTTCTCACAAAGAGATTCATCCTGGTTTGATTGGAAGGACGAAGAAGCTGTGCTATTCCCAAACTGGGAAACTGGAATCACCTGATTTGAAAGTGGGATAACTTCTTCATCCCAACTCCTATGAGATTTATTCAACTTCCTGATGATTCTCCACCACTTTATGTATCCAAATCAAGCTTCTCACAAAGATTCATCCTGGTTTGATTGGAAGGACGAAGAAGCTGTGCTATTCCCAAACTGGGAAACTGGAATCACCTGATTTGAAAGTGGGATAACTTCTTCATCCCAACTCCTATGAGATTTATTCAACTTCCTGATGATTCTCCACCACTTTATGTATCCAAATCAAGCTTCTCACAAAGAGATTCATCCTGGTTTGATTGGAAGGACGAAGAAGCTGTGCTATTCCCAAACTGGGAAACTGGAATCACCTGATTTGAAAGTGGGATAACTTCTTCATCCCAACTCCTATGAGATTTATTCAACTTCCTGATGATTCTCCACCACTTTATGTATCCAAATCAAGCTTCTCACAAAGAGATTCATCCTGGTTTGATTGGAAGGACGAAGAAGCTGTGCTATTCCCAAACTGGGAAACTGGAATCACCTGATTTGAAAGTGGGATAACTTCTTCATCCCAACTCCTATGAGATTTATTCAACTTCCTGATGATTCTCCACCACTTTATGTATCCAAATCAAGCTTCTCACAAAGAGATTCATCCTGGTTTGATTGGAAGGACGAAGAAGCTGTGCTATTCCCAAACTGGGAAACTGGAATCACCTGATTTGAAAGTGGGATAACTTCTTCATCCCAACTCCTATGAGATTTATTCAACTTCCTGATGATTCTCCACCACTTTATGTATCCAAATCAAGCTTCTCACAAAGTGATTCATCCTGGTTTGATTGGAAGGACGAAGAAGCTGTGCTATTCCCAAACTGGGAAACTGGAATCACCTGATTTGAAAGTGGGATAACTTCTTCATCCCAACTCCTATGAGATTTATTCAACTTCCTGATGATTCTCCACCACTTTATGTATCCAAATCAAGCTTCTCACAAAGAGATTCATCCTGGTTTGATTGGAAGGACGAAGAAGCTGTGCTATTCCCAAACTGGGAAACTGGAATCACCTGATTTGAAAGTGGGATAACTTCTTCATCCCAACTCCTATGAGATTTATTCAACTTCCTGATGATTCTCCACCACTTTATGTATCCAAATCAAGCTTCTCACAAAGATTCATCCTGGTTTGATTGGAAGGACGAAGAAGCTGTGCTATTCCCAAACTGGGAAACTGGAATCACCTGATTTGAAAGTGGGATAACTTCTTCATCCCAACTCCTATGAGATTTATTCAACTTCCTGATGATTCTCCACCACTTTATGTATCCAAATCAAGCTTCTCACAAAGAGATTCATCCTGGTTTGATTGGAAGGACGAAGAAGCTGTGCTATTCCCAAACTGGGAAACTGGAATCACCTGATTTGAAAGTGGGATAACTTCTTCATCCCAACTCCTATGAGATTTATTCAACTTCCTGATGATTCTCCACCACTTTATGTATCCAAATCAAGCTTCTCACAAAGTGATTCATCCTGGTTTGATTGGAAGGACGAAGAAGCTGTGCTATTCCCAAACTGGGAAACTGGAATCACCTGATTTGAAAGTGGGATAACTTCTTCATCCCAACTCCTATGAGATTTATTCAACTTCCTGATGATTCTCCACCACTTTATGTATCCAAATCAAGCTTCTCACAAAGAGATTCATCCTGGTTTGATTGGAAGGACGAAGAAGCTGTGCTATTCCCAAACTGGGAAACTGGAATCACCTGATTTGAAAGTGGGATAACTTCTTCATCCCAACTCCTATGAGATTTATTCAACTTCCTGATGATTCTCCACCACTTTATGTATCCAAATCAAGCTTCTCACAAAGAGATTCATCCTGGTTTGATTGGAAGGACGAAGAAGCTGTGCTATTCCCAAACTGGGAAACTGGAATCACCTGATTTGAAAGTGGGATAACTTCTTCATCCCAACTCCTATGAGATTTATTCAACTTCCTGATGATTCTCCACCACTTTATGTATCCAAATCAAGCTTCTCACAAAGAGATTCATCCTGGTTTGATTGGAAGGACGAAGAAGCTGTGCTATTCCCAAACTGGGAAACTGGAATCACCTGATTTGAAAGTGGGATAACTTCTTCATCCCAACTCCTATGAGATTTATTCAACTTCCTGATGATTCTCCACCACTTTATGTATCCAAATCAAGCTTCTCACAAAGAGATTCATCCTGGTTTGATTGGAAGGACGAAGAAGCTGTGCTATTCCCAAACTGGGAAACTGGAATCACCTGATTTGAAAGTGGGATAACTTCTTCATCCCAACTCCTATGAGATTTATTCAACTTCCTGATGATTCTCCACCACTTTATGTATCCAAATCAAGCTTCTCACAAAGTGATTCATCCTGGTTTGATTGGAAGGACGAAGAAGCTGTGCTATTCCCAAACTGGGAAACTGGAATCACCTGATTTGAAAGTGGGATAACTTCTTCATCCCAACTCCTATGAGATTTATTCAACTTCCTGATGATTCTCCACCACTTTATGTATCCAAATCAAGCTTCTCACAAAGAGATTCATCCTGGTTTGATTGGAAGGACGAAGAAGCTGTGCTATTCCCAAACTGGGAAACTGGAATCACCTGATTTGAAAGTGGGATAACTTCTTCATCCCAACTCCTATGAGATTTATTCAACTTCCTGATGATTCTCCACCACTTTATGTATCCAAATCAAGCTTCTCACAAAGTGATTCATCCTGGTTTGATTGGAAGGACGAAGAAGCTGTGCTATTCCCAAACTGGGAAACTGGAATCACCTGATTTGAAAGTGGGATAACTTCTTCATCCCAACTCCTATGAGATTTATTCAACTTCCTGATGATTCTCCACCACTTTATGTATCCAAATCAAGCTTCTCACAAAGTGATTCATCCTGGTTTGATTGGAAGGACGAAGAAGCTGTGCTATTCCCAAACTGGGAAACTGGAATCACCTGATTTGAAAGTGGGATAACTTCTTCATCCCAACTCCTATGAGATTTATTCAACTTCCTGATGATTCTCCACCACTTTATGTATCCAAATCAAGCTTCTCACAAAGAGATTCATCCTGGTTTGATTGGAAGGACGAAGAAGCTGTGCTATTCCCAAACTGGGAAACTGGAATCACCTGATTTGAAAGTGGGATAACTTCTTCATCCCAACTCCTATGAGATTTATTCAACTTCCTGATGATTCTCCACCACTTTATGTATCCAAATCAAGCTTCTCACAAAGATTCATCCTGGTTTGATTGGAAGGACGAAGAAGCTGTGCTATTCCCAAACTGGGAAACTGGAATCACCTGATTTGAAAGTGGGATAACTTCTTCATCCCAACTCCTATGAGATTTATTCAACTTCCTGATGATTCTCCACCACTTTATGTATCCAAATCAAGCTTCTCACAAAGAGATTCATCCTGGTTTGATTGGAAGGACGAAGAAGCTGTGCTATTCCCAAACTGGGAAACTGGAATCACCTGATTTGAAAGTGGGATAACTTCTTCATCCCAACTCCTATGAGATTTATTCAACTTCCTGATGATTCTCCACCACTTTATGTATCCAAATCAAGCTTCTCACAAAGAGATTCATCCTGGTTTGATTGGAAGGACGAAGAAGCTGTGCTATTCCCAAACTGGGAAACTGGAATCACCTGATTTGAAAGTGGGATAACTTCTTCATCCCAACTCCTATGAGATTTATTCAACTTCCTGATGATTCTCCACCACTTTATGTATCCAAATCAAGCTTCTCACAAAGAGATTCATCCTGGTTTGATTGGAAGGACGAAGAAGCTGTGCTATTCCCAAACTGGGAAACTGGAATCACCTGATTTGAAAGTGGGATAACTTCTTCATCCCAACTCCTATGAGATTTATTCAACTTCCTGATGATTCTCCACCACTTTATGTATCCAAATCAAGCTTCTCACAAAGAGATTCATCCTGGTTTGATTGGAAGGACGAAGAAGCTGTGCTATTCCCAAACTGGGAAACTGGAATCACCTGATTTGAAAGTGGGATAACTTCTTCATCCCAACTCCTATGAGATTTATTCAACTTCCTGATGATTCTCCACCACTTTATGTATCCAAATCAAGCTTCTCACAAAGTGATTCATCCTGGTTTGATTGGAAGGACGAAGAAGCTGTGCTATTCCCAAACTGGGAAACTGGAATCACCTGATTTGAAAGTGGGATAACTTCTTCATCCCAACTCCTATGAGATTTATTCAACTTCCTGATGATTCTCCACCACTTTATGTATCCAAATCAAGCTTCTCACAAAGAGATTCATCCTGGTTTGATTGGAAGGACGAAGAAGCTGTGCTATTCCCAAACTGGGAAACTGGAATCACCTGATTTGAAAGTGGGATAACTTCTTCATCCCAACTCCTATGAGATTTATTCAACTTCCTGATGATTCTCCACCACTTTATGTATCCAAATCAAGCTTCTCACAAAGAGATTCATCCTGGTTTGATTGGAAGGACGAAGAAGCTGTGCTATTCCCAAACTGGGAAACTGGAATCACCTGATTTGAAAGTGGGATAACTTCTTCATCCCAACTCCTATGAGATTTATTCAACTTCCTGATGATTCTCCACCACTTTATGTATCCAAATCAAGCTTCTCACAAAGAGATTCATCCTGGTTTGATTGGAAGGACGAAGAAGCTGTGCTATTCCCAAACTGGGAAACTGGAATCACCTGATTTGAAAGTGGGATAACTTCTTCATCCCAACTCCTATGAGATTTATTCAACTTCCTGATGATTCTCCACCACTTTATGTATCCAAATCAAGCTTCTCACAAAGAGATTCATCCTGGTTTGATTGGAAGGACGAAGAAGCTGTGCTATTCCCAAACTGGGAAACTGGAATCACCTGATTTGAAAGTGGGATAACTTCTTCATCCCAACTCCTATGAGATTTATTCAACTTCCTGATGATTCTCCACCACTTTATGTATCCAAATCAAGCTTCTCACAAAGAGATTCATCCTGGTTTGATTGGAAGGACGAAGAAGCTGTGCTATTCCCAAACTGGGAAACTGGAATCACCTGATTTGAAAGTGGGATAACTTCTTCATCCCAACTCCTATGAGATTTATTCAACTTCCTGATGATTCTCCACCACTTTATGTATCCAAATCAAGCTTCTCACAAAGAGATTCATCCTGGTTTGATTGGAAGGACGAAGAAGCTGTGCTATTCCCAAACTGGGAAACTGGAATCACCTGATTTGAAAGTGGGATAACTTCTTCATCCCAACTCCTATGAGATTTATTCAACTTCCTGATGATTCTCCACCACTTTATGTATCCAAATCAAGCTTCTCACAAAGAGATTCATCCTGGTTTGATTGGAAGGACGAAGAAGCTGTGCTATTCCCAAACTGGGAAACTGGAATCACCTGATTTGAAAGTGGGATAACTTCTTCATCCCAACTCCTATGAGATTTATTCAACTTCCTGATGATTCTCCACCACTTTATGTATCCAAATCAAGCTTCTCACAAAGAGATTCATCCTGGTTTGATTGGAAGGACGAAGAAGCTGTGCTATTCCCAAACTGGGAAACTGGAATCACCTGATTTGAAAGTGGGATAACTTCTTCATCCCAACTCCTATGAGATTTATTCAACTTCCTGATGATTCTCCACCACTTTATGTATCCAAATCAAGCTTCTCACAAAGTGATTCATCCTGGTTTGATTGGAAGGACGAAGAAGCTGTGCTATTCCCAAACTGGGAAACTGGAATCACCTGATTTGAAAGTGGGATAACTTCTTCATCCCAACTCCTATGAGATTTATTCAACTTCCTGATGATTCTCCACCACTTTATGTATCCAAATCAAGCTTCTCACAAAGAGATTCATCCTGGTTTGATTGGAAGGACGAAGAAGCTGTGCTATTCCCAAACTGGGAAACTGGAATCACCTGATTTGAAAGTGGGATAACTTCTTCATCCCAACTCCTATGAGATTTATTCAACTTCCTGATGATTCTCCACCACTTTATGTATCCAAATCAAGCTTCTCACAAAGAGATTCATCCTGGTTTGATTGGAAGGACGAAGAAGCTGTGCTATTCCCAAACTGGGAAACTGGAATCACCTGATTTGAAAGTGGGATAACTTCTTCATCCCAACTCCTATGAGATTTATTCAACTTCCTGATGATTCTCCACCACTTTATGTATCCAAATCAAGCTTCTCACAAAGTGATTCATCCTGGTTTGATTGGAAGGACGAAGAAGCTGTGCTATTCCCAAACTGGGAAACTGGAATCACCTGATTTGAAAGTGGGATAACTTCTTCATCCCAACTCCTATGAGATTTATTCAACTTCCTGATGATTCTCCACCACTTTATGTATCCAAATCAAGCTTCTCACAAAGAGATTCATCCTGGTTTGATTGGAAGGACGAAGAAGCTGTGCTATTCCCAAACTGGGAAACTGGAATCACCTGATTTGAAAGTGGGATAACTTCTTCATCCCAACTCCTATGAGATTTATTCAACTTCCTGATGATTCTCCACCACTTTATGTATCCAAATCAAGCTTCTCACAAAGAGATTCATCCTGGTTTGATTGGAAGGACGAAGAAGCTGTGCTATTCCCAAACTGGGAAACTGGAATCACCTGATTTGAAAGTGGGATAACTTCTTCATCCCAACTCCTATGAGATTTATTCAACTTCCTGATGATTCTCCACCACTTTATGTATCCAAATCAAGCTTCTCACAAAGTGATTCATCCTGGTTTGATTGGAAGGACGAAGAAGCTGTGCTATTCCCAAACTGGGAAACTGGAATCACCTGATTTGAAAGTGGGATAACTTCTTCATCCCAACTCCTATGAGATTTATTCAACTTCCTGATGATTCTCCACCACTTTATGTATCCAAATCAAGCTTCTCACAAAGAGATTCATCCTGGTTTGATTGGAAGGACGAAGAAGCTGTGCTATTCCCAAACTGGGAAACTGGAATCACCTGATTTGAAAGTGGGATAACTTCTTCATCCCAACTCCTATGAGATTTATTCAACTTCCTGATGATTCTCCACCACTTTATGTATCCAAATCAAGCTTCTCACAAAGTGATTCATCCTGGTTTGATTGGAAGGACGAAGAAGCTGTGCTATTCCCAAACTGGGAAACTGGAATCACCTGATTTGAAAGTGGGATAACTTCTTCATCCCAACTCCTATGAGATTTATTCAACTTCCTGATGATTCTCCACCACTTTATGTATCCAAATCAAGCTTCTCACAAAGAGATTCATCCTGGTTTGATTGGAAGGACGAAGAAGCTGTGCTATTCCCAAACTGGGAAACTGGAATCACCTGATTTGAAAGTGGGATAACTTCTTCATCCCAACTCCTATGAGATTTATTCAACTTCCTGATGATTCTCCACCACTTTATGTATCCAAATCAAGCTTCTCACAAAGTGATTCATCCTGGTTTGATTGGAAGGACGAAGAAGCTGTGCTATTCCCAAACTGGGAAACTGGAATCACCTGATTTGAAAGTGGGATAACTTCTTCATCCCAACTCCTATGAGATTTATTCAACTTCCTGATGATTCTCCACCACTTTATGTATCCAAATCAAGCTTCTCACAAAGAGATTCATCCTGGTTTGATTGGAAGGACGAAGAAGCTGTGCTATTCCCAAACTGGGAAACTGGAATCACCTGATTTGAAAGTGGGATAACTTCTTCATCCCAACTCCTATGAGATTTATTCAACTTCCTGATGATTCTCCACCACTTTATGTATCCAAATCAAGCTTCTCACAAAGAGATTCATCCTGGTTTGATTGGAAGGACGAAGAAGCTGTGCTATTCCCAAACTGGGAAACTGGAATCACCTGATTTGAAAGTGGGATAACTTCTTCATCCCAACTCCTATGAGATTTATTCAACTTCCTGATGATTCTCCACCACTTTATGTATCCAAATCAAGCTTCTCACAAAGAGATTCATCCTGGTTTGATTGGAAGGACGAAGAAGCTGTGCTATTCCCAAACTGGGAAACTGGAATCACCTGATTTGAAAGTGGGATAACTTCTTCATCCCAACTCCTATGAGATTTATTCAACTTCCTGATGATTCTCCACCACTTTATGTATCCAAATCAAGCTTCTCACAAAGAGATTCATCCTGGTTTGATTGGAAGGACGAAGAAGCTGTGCTATTCCCAAACTGGGAAACTGGAATCACCTGATTTGAAAGTGGGATAACTTCTTCATCCCAACTCCTATGAGATTTATTCAACTTCCTGATGATTCTCCACCACTTTATGTATCCAAATCAAGCTTCTCACAAAGAGATTCATCCTGGTTTGATTGGAAGGACGAAGAAGCTGTGCTATTCCCAAACTGGGAAACTGGAATCACCTGATTTGAAAGTGGGATAACTTCTTCATCCCAACTCCTATGAGATTTATTCAACTTCCTGATGATTCTCCACCACTTTATGTATCCAAATCAAGCTTCTCACAAAGAGATTCATCCTGGTTTGATTGGAAGGACGAAGAAGCTGTGCTATTCCCAAACTGGGAAACTGGAATCACCTGATTTGAAAGTGGGATAACTTCTTCATCCCAACTCCTATGAGATTTATTCAACTTCCTGATGATTCTCCACCACTTTATGTATCCAAATCAAGCTTCTCACAAAGAGATTCATCCTGGTTTGATTGGAAGGACGAAGAAGCTGTGCTATTCCCAAACTGGGAAACTGGAATCACCTGATTTGAAAGTGGGATAACTTCTTCATCCCAACTCCTATGAGATTTATTCAACTTCCTGATGATTCTCCACCACTTTATGTATCCAAATCAAGCTTCTCACAAAGATTCATCCTGGTTTGATTGGAAGGACGAAGAAGCTGTGCTATTCCCAAACTGGGAAACTGGAATCACCTGATTTGAAAGTGGGATAACTTCTTCATCCCAACTCCTATGAGATTTATTCAACTTCCTGATGATTCTCCACCACTTTATGTATCCAAATCAAGCTTCTCACAAAGAGATTCATCCTGGTTTGATTGGAAGGACGAAGAAGCTGTGCTATTCCCAAACTGGGAAACTGGAATCACCTGATTTGAAAGTGGGATAACTTCTTCATCCCAACTCCTATGAGATTTATTCAACTTCCTGATGATTCTCCACCACTTTATGTATCCAAATCAAGCTTCTCACAAAGAGATTCATCCTGGTTTGATTGGAAGGACGAAGAAGCTGTGCTATTCCCAAACTGGGAAACTGGAATCACCTGATTTGAAAGTGGGATAACTTCTTCATCCCAACTCCTATGAGATTTATTCAACTTCCTGATGATTCTCCACCACTTTATGTATCCAAATCAAGCTTCTCACAAAGAGATTCATCCTGGTTTGATTGGAAGGACGAAGAAGCTGTGCTATTCCCAAACTGGGAAACTGGAATCACCTGATTTGAAAGTGGGATAACTTCTTCATCCCAACTCCTATGAGATTTATTCAACTTCCTGATGATTCTCCACCACTTTATGTATCCAAATCAAGCTTCTCACAAAGTGATTCATCCTGGTTTGATTGGAAGGACGAAGAAGCTGTGCTATTCCCAAACTGGGAAACTGGAATCACCTGATTTGAAAGTGGGATAACTTCTTCATCCCAACTCCTATGAGATTTATTCAACTTCCTGATGATTCTCCACCACTTTATGTATCCAAATCAAGCTTCTCACAAAGAGATTCATCCTGGTTTGATTGGAAGGACGAAGAAGCTGTGCTATTCCCAAACTGGGAAACTGGAATCACCTGATTTGAAAGTGGGATAACTTCTTCATCCCAACTCCTATGAGATTTATTCAACTTCCTGATGATTCTCCACCACTTTATGTATCCAAATCAAGCTTCTCACAAAGAGATTCATCCTGGTTTGATTGGAAGGACGAAGAAGCTGTGCTATTCCCAAACTGGGAAACTGGAATCACCTGATTTGAAAGTGGGATAACTTCTTCATCCCAACTCCTATGAGATTTATTCAACTTCCTGATGATTCTCCACCACTTTATGTATCCAAATCAAGCTTCTCACAAAGTGATTCATCCTGGTTTGATTGGAAGGACGAAGAAGCTGTGCTATTCCCAAACTGGGAAACTGGAATCACCTGATTTGAAAGTGGGATAACTTCTTCATCCCAACTCCTATGAGATTTATTCAACTTCCTGATGATTCTCCACCACTTTATGTATCCAAATCAAGCTTCTCACAAAGAGATTCATCCTGGTTTGATTGGAAGGACGAAGAAGCTGTGCTATTCCCAAACTGGGAAACTGGAATCACCTGATTTGAAAGTGGGATAACTTCTTCATCCCAACTCCTATGAGATTTATTCAACTTCCTGATGATTCTCCACCACTTTATGTATCCAAATCAAGCTTCTCACAAAGAGATTCATCCTGGTTTGATTGGAAGGACGAAGAAGCTGTGCTATTCCCAAACTGGGAAACTGGAATCACCTGATTTGAAAGTGGGATAACTTCTTCATCCCAACTCCTATGAGATTTATTCAACTTCCTGATGATTCTCCACCACTTTATGTATCCAAATCAAGCTTCTCACAAAGTGATTCATCCTGGTTTGATTGGAAGGACGAAGAAGCTGTGCTATTCCCAAACTGGGAAACTGGAATCACCTGATTTGAAAGTGGGATAACTTCTTCATCCCAACTCCTATGAGATTTATTCAACTTCCTGATGATTCTCCACCACTTTATGTATCCAAATCAAGCTTCTCACAAAGAGATTCATCCTGGTTTGATTGGAAGGACGAAGAAGCTGTGCTATTCCCAAACTGGGAAACTGGAATCACCTGATTTGAAAGTGGGATAACTTCTTCATCCCAACTCCTATGAGATTTATTCAACTTCCTGATGATTCTCCACCACTTTATGTATCCAAATCAAGCTTCTCACAAAGTGATTCATCCTGGTTTGATTGGAAGGACGAAGAAGCTGTGCTATTCCCAAACTGGGAAACTGGAATCACCTGATTTGAAAGTGGGATAACTTCTTCATCCCAACTCCTATGAGATTTATTCAACTTCCTGATGATTCTCCACCACTTTATGTATCCAAATCAAGCTTCTCACAAAGATTCATCCTGGTTTGATTGGAAGGACGAAGAAGCTGTGCTATTCCCAAACTGGGAAACTGGAATCACCTGATTTGAAAGTGGGATAACTTCTTCATCCCAACTCCTATGAGATTTATTCAACTTCCTGATGATTCTCCACCACTTTATGTATCCAAATCAAGCTTCTCACAAAGAGATTCATCCTGGTTTGATTGGAAGGACGAAGAAGCTGTGCTATTCCCAAACTGGGAAACTGGAATCACCTGATTTGAAAGTGGGATAACTTCTTCATCCCAACTCCTATGAGATTTATTCAACTTCCTGATGATTCTCCACCACTTTATGTATCCAAATCAAGCTTCTCACAAAGTGATTCATCCTGGTTTGATTGGAAGGACGAAGAAGCTGTGCTATTCCCAAACTGGGAAACTGGAATCACCTGATTTGAAAGTGGGATAACTTCTTCATCCCAACTCCTATGAGATTTATTCAACTTCCTGATGATTCTCCACCACTTTATGTATCCAAATCAAGCTTCTCACAAAGAGATTCATCCTGGTTTGATTGGAAGGACGAAGAAGCTGTGCTATTCCCAAACTGGGAAACTGGAATCACCTGATTTGAAAGTGGGATAACTTCTTCATCCCAACTCCTATGAGATTTATTCAACTTCCTGATGATTCTCCACCACTTTATGTATCCAAATCAAGCTTCTCACAAAGAGATTCATCCTGGTTTGATTGGAAGGACGAAGAAGCTGTGCTATTCCCAAACTGGGAAACTGGAATCACCTGATTTGAAAGTGGGATAACTTCTTCATCCCAACTCCTATGAGATTTATTCAACTTCCTGATGATTCTCCACCACTTTATGTATCCAAATCAAGCTTCTCACAAAGAGATTCATCCTGGTTTGATTGGAAGGACGAAGAAGCTGTGCTATTCCCAAACTGGGAAACTGGAATCACCTGATTTGAAAGTGGGATAACTTCTTCATCCCAACTCCTATGAGATTTATTCAACTTCCTGATGATTCTCCACCACTTTATGTATCCAAATCAAGCTTCTCACAAAGAGATTCATCCTGGTTTGATTGGAAGGACGAAGAAGCTGTGCTATTCCCAAACTGGGAAACTGGAATCACCTGATTTGAAAGTGGGATAACTTCTTCATCCCAACTCCTATGAGATTTATTCAACTTCCTGATGATTCTCCACCACTTTATGTATCCAAATCAAGCTTCTCACAAAGTGATTCATCCTGGTTTGATTGGAAGGACGAAGAAGCTGTGCTATTCCCAAACTGGGAAACTGGAATCACCTGATTTGAAAGTGGGATAACTTCTTCATCCCAACTCCTATGAGATTTATTCAACTTCCTGATGATTCTCCACCACTTTATGTATCCAAATCAAGCTTCTCACAAAGAGATTCATCCTGGTTTGATTGGAAGGACGAAGAAGCTGTGCTATTCCCAAACTGGGAAACTGGAATCACCTGATTTGAAAGTGGGATAACTTCTTCATCCCAACTCCTATGAGATTTATTCAACTTCCTGATGATTCTCCACCACTTTATGTATCCAAATCAAGCTTCTCACAAAGAGATTCATCCTGGTTTGATTGGAAGGACGAAGAAGCTGTGCTATTCCCAAACTGGGAAACTGGAATCACCTGATTTGAAAGTGGGATAACTTCTTCATCCCAACTCCTATGAGATTTATTCAACTTCCTGATGATTCTCCACCACTTTATGTATCCAAATCAAGCTTCTCACAAAGAGATTCATCCTGGTTTGATTGGAAGGACGAAGAAGCTGTGCTATTCCCAAACTGGGAAACTGGAATCACCTGATTTGAAAGTGGGATAACTTCTTCATCCCAACTCCTATGAGATTTATTCAACTTCCTGATGATTCTCCACCACTTTATGTATCCAAATCAAGCTTCTCACAAAGAGATTCATCCTGGTTTGATTGGAAGGACGAAGAAGCTGTGCTATTCCCAAACTGGGAAACTGGAATCACCTGATTTGAAAGTGGGATAACTTCTTCATCCCAACTCCTATGAGATTTATTCAACTTCCTGATGATTCTCCACCACTTTATGTATCCAAATCAAGCTTCTCACAAAGTGATTCATCCTGGTTTGATTGGAAGGACGAAGAAGCTGTGCTATTCCCAAACTGGGAAACTGGAATCACCTGATTTGAAAGTGGGATAACTTCTTCATCCCAACTCCTATGAGATTTATTCAACTTCCTGATGATTCTCCACCACTTTATGTATCCAAATCAAGCTTCTCACAAAGAGATTCATCCTGGTTTGATTGGAAGGACGAAGAAGCTGTGCTATTCCCAAACTGGGAAACTGGAATCACCTGATTTGAAAGTGGGATAACTTCTTCATCCCAACTCCTATGAGATTTATTCAACTTCCTGATGATTCTCCACCACTTTATGTATCCAAATCAAGCTTCTCACAAAGTGATTCATCCTGGTTTGATTGGAAGGACGAAGAAGCTGTGCTATTCCCAAACTGGGAAACTGGAATCACCTGATTTGAAAGTGGGATAACTTCTTCATCCCAACTCCTATGAGATTTATTCAACTTCCTGATGATTCTCCACCACTTTATGTATCCAAATCAAGCTTCTCACAAAGAGATTCATCCTGGTTTGATTGGAAGGACGAAGAAGCTGTGCTATTCCCAAACTGGGAAACTGGAATCACCTGATTTGAAAGTGGGATAACTTCTTCATCCCAACTCCTATGAGATTTATTCAACTTCCTGATGATTCTCCACCACTTTATGTATCCAAATCAAGCTTCTCACAAAGTGATTCATCCTGGTTTGATTGGAAGGACGAAGAAGCTGTGCTATTCCCAAACTGGGAAACTGGAATCACCTGATTTGAAAGTGGGATAACTTCTTCATCCCAACTCCTATGAGATTTATTCAACTTCCTGATGATTCTCCACCACTTTATGTATCCAAATCAAGCTTCTCACAAAGAGATTCATCCTGGTTTGATTGGAAGGACGAAGAAGCTGTGCTATTCCCAAACTGGGAAACTGGAATCACCTGATTTGAAAGTGGGATAACTTCTTCATCCCAACTCCTATGAGATTTATTCAACTTCCTGATGATTCTCCACCACTTTATGTATCCAAATCAAGCTTCTCACAAAGAGATTCATCCTGGTTTGATTGGAAGGACGAAGAAGCTGTGCTATTCCCAAACTGGGAAACTGGAATCACCTGATTTGAAAGTGGGATAACTTCTTCATCCCAACTCCTATGAGATTTATTCAACTTCCTGATGATTCTCCACCACTTTATGTATCCAAATCAAGCTTCTCACAAAGAGATTCATCCTGGTTTGATTGGAAGGACGAAGAAGCTGTGCTATTCCCAAACTGGGAAACTGGAATCACCTGATTTGAAAGTGGGATAACTTCTTCATCCCAACTCCTATGAGATTTATTCAACTTCCTGATGATTCTCCACCACTTTATGTATCCAAATCAAGCTTCTCACAAAGAGATTCATCCTGGTTTGATTGGAAGGACGAAGAAGCTGTGCTATTCCCAAACTGGGAAACTGGAATCACCTGATTTGAAAGTGGGATAACTTCTTCATCCCAACTCCTATGAGATTTATTCAACTTCCTGATGATTCTCCACCACTTTATGTATCCAAATCAAGCTTCTCACAAAGAGATTCATCCTGGTTTGATTGGAAGGACGAAGAAGCTGTGCTATTCCCAAACTGGGAAACTGGAATCACCTGATTTGAAAGTGGGATAACTTCTTCATCCCAACTCCTATGAGATTTATTCAACTTCCTGATGATTCTCCACCACTTTATGTATCCAAATCAAGCTTCTCACAAAGAGATTCATCCTGGTTTGATTGGAAGGACGAAGAAGCTGTGCTATTCCCAAACTGGGAAACTGGAATCACCTGATTTGAAAGTGGGATAACTTCTTCATCCCAACTCCTATGAGATTTATTCAACTTCCTGATGATTCTCCACCACTTTATGTATCCAAATCAAGCTTCTCACAAAGAGATTCATCCTGGTTTGATTGGAAGGACGAAGAAGCTGTGCTATTCCCAAACTGGGAAACTGGAATCACCTGATTTGAAAGTGGGATAACTTCTTCATCCCAACTCCTATGAGATTTATTCAACTTCCTGATGATTCTCCACCACTTTATGTATCCAAATCAAGCTTCTCACAAAGTGATTCATCCTGGTTTGATTGGAAGGACGAAGAAGCTGTGCTATTCCCAAACTGGGAAACTGGAATCACCTGATTTGAAAGTGGGATAACTTCTTCATCCCAACTCCTATGAGATTTATTCAACTTCCTGATGATTCTCCACCACTTTATGTATCCAAATCAAGCTTCTCACAAAGAGATTCATCCTGGTTTGATTGGAAGGACGAAGAAGCTGTGCTATTCCCAAACTGGGAAACTGGAATCACCTGATTTGAAAGTGGGATAACTTCTTCATCCCAACTCCTATGAGATTTATTCAACTTCCTGATGATTCTCCACCACTTTATGTATCCAAATCAAGCTTCTCACAAAGTGATTCATCCTGGTTTGATTGGAAGGACGAAGAAGCTGTGCTATTCCCAAACTGGGAAACTGGAATCACCTGATTTGAAAGTGGGATAACTTCTTCATCCCAACTCCTATGAGATTTATTCAACTTCCTGATGATTCTCCACCACTTTATGTATCCAAATCAAGCTTCTCACAAAGAGATTCATCCTGGTTTGATTGGAAGGACGAAGAAGCTGTGCTATTCCCAAACTGGGAAACTGGAATCACCTGATTTGAAAGTGGGATAACTTCTTCATCCCAACTCCTATGAGATTTATTCAACTTCCTGATGATTCTCCACCACTTTATGTATCCAAATCAAGCTTCTCACAAAGTGATTCATCCTGGTTTGATTGGAAGGACGAAGAAGCTGTGCTATTCCCAAACTGGGAAACTGGAATCACCTGATTTGAAAGTGGGATAACTTCTTCATCCCAACTCCTATGAGATTTATTCAACTTCCTGATGATTCTCCACCACTTTATGTATCCAAATCAAGCTTCTCACAAAGAGATTCATCCTGGTTTGATTGGAAGGACGAAGAAGCTGTGCTATTCCCAAACTGGGAAACTGGAATCACCTGATTTGAAAGTGGGATAACTTCTTCATCCCAACTCCTATGAGATTTATTCAACTTCCTGATGATTCTCCACCACTTTATGTATCCAAATCAAGCTTCTCACAAAGAGATTCATCCTGGTTTGATTGGAAGGACGAAGAAGCTGTGCTATTCCCAAACTGGGAAACTGGAATCACCTGATTTGAAAGTGGGATAACTTCTTCATCCCAACTCCTATGAGATTTATTCAACTTCCTGATGATTCTCCACCACTTTATGTATCCAAATCAAGCTTCTCACAAAGAGATTCATCCTGGTTTGATTGGAAGGACGAAGAAGCTGTGCTATTCCCAAACTGGGAAACTGGAATCACCTGATTTGAAAGTGGGATAACTTCTTCATCCCAACTCCTATGAGATTTATTCAACTTCCTGATGATTCTCCACCACTTTATGTATCCAAATCAAGCTTCTCACAAAGAGATTCATCCTGGTTTGATTGGAAGGACGAAGAAGCTGTGCTATTCCCAAACTGGGAAACTGGAATCACCTGATTTGAAAGTGGGATAACTTCTTCATCCCAACTCCTATGAGATTTATTCAACTTCCTGATGATTCTCCACCACTTTATGTATCCAAATCAAGCTTCTCACAAAGATTCATCCTGGTTTGATTGGAAGGACGAAGAAGCTGTGCTATTCCCAAACTGGGAAACTGGAATCACCTGATTTGAAAGTGGGATAACTTCTTCATCCCAACTCCTATGAGATTTATTCAACTTCCTGATGATTCTCCACCACTTTATGTATCCAAATCAAGCTTCTCACAAAGAGATTCATCCTGGTTTGATTGGAAGGACGAAGAAGCTGTGCTATTCCCAAACTGGGAAACTGGAATCACCTGATTTGAAAGTGGGATAACTTCTTCATCCCAACTCCTATGAGATTTATTCAACTTCCTGATGATTCTCCACCACTTTATGTATCCAAATCAAGCTTCTCACAAAGAGATTCATCCTGGTTTGATTGGAAGGACGAAGAAGCTGTGCTATTCCCAAACTGGGAAACTGGAATCACCTGATTTGAAAGTGGGATAACTTCTTCATCCCAACTCCTATGAGATTTATTCAACTTCCTGATGATTCTCCACCACTTTATGTATCCAAATCAAGCTTCTCACAAAGAGATTCATCCTGGTTTGATTGGAAGGACGAAGAAGCTGTGCTATTCCCAAACTGGGAAACTGGAATCACCTGATTTGAAAGTGGGATAACTTCTTCATCCCAACTCCTATGAGATTTATTCAACTTCCTGATGATTCTCCACCACTTTATGTATCCAAATCAAGCTTCTCACAAAGAGATTCATCCTGGTTTGATTGGAAGGACGAAGAAGCTGTGCTATTCCCAAACTGGGAAACTGGAATCACCTGATTTGAAAGTGGGATAACTTCTTCATCCCAACTCCTATGAGATTTATTCAACTTCCTGATGATTCTCCACCACTTTATGTATCCAAATCAAGCTTCTCACAAAGTGATTCATCCTGGTTTGATTGGAAGGACGAAGAAGCTGTGCTATTCCCAAACTGGGAAACTGGAATCACCTGATTTGAAAGTGGGATAACTTCTTCATCCCAACTCCTATGAGATTTATTCAACTTCCTGATGATTCTCCACCACTTTATGTATCCAAATCAAGCTTCTCACAAAGAGATTCATCCTGGTTTGATTGGAAGGACGAAGAAGCTGTGCTATTCCCAAACTGGGAAACTGGAATCACCTGATTTGAAAGTGGGATAACTTCTTCATCCCAACTCCTATGAGATTTATTCAACTTCCTGATGATTCTCCACCACTTTATGTATCCAAATCAAGCTTCTCACAAAGAGATTCATCCTGGTTTGATTGGAAGGACGAAGAAGCTGTGCTATTCCCAAACTGGGAAACTGGAATCACCTGATTTGAAAGTGGGATAACTTCTTCATCCCAACTCCTATGAGATTTATTCAACTTCCTGATGATTCTCCACCACTTTATGTATCCAAATCAAGCTTCTCACAAAGTGATTCATCCTGGTTTGATTGGAAGGACGAAGAAGCTGTGCTATTCCCAAACTGGGAAACTGGAATCACCTGATTTGAAAGTGGGATAACTTCTTCATCCCAACTCCTATGAGATTTATTCAACTTCCTGATGATTCTCCACCACTTTATGTATCCAAATCAAGCTTCTCACAAAGAGATTCATCCTGGTTTGATTGGAAGGACGAAGAAGCTGTGCTATTCCCAAACTGGGAAACTGGAATCACCTGATTTGAAAGTGGGATAACTTCTTCATCCCAACTCCTATGAGATTTATTCAACTTCCTGATGATTCTCCACCACTTTATGTATCCAAATCAAGCTTCTCACAAAGAGATTCATCCTGGTTTGATTGGAAGGACGAAGAAGCTGTGCTATTCCCAAACTGGGAAACTGGAATCACCTGATTTGAAAGTGGGATAACTTCTTCATCCCAACTCCTATGAGATTTATTCAACTTCCTGATGATTCTCCACCACTTTATGTATCCAAATCAAGCTTCTCACAAAGAGATTCATCCTGGTTTGATTGGAAGGACGAAGAAGCTGTGCTATTCCCAAACTGGGAAACTGGAATCACCTGATTTGAAAGTGGGATAACTTCTTCATCCCAACTCCTATGAGATTTATTCAACTTCCTGATGATTCTCCACCACTTTATGTATCCAAATCAAGCTTCTCACAAAGAGATTCATCCTGGTTTGATTGGAAGGACGAAGAAGCTGTGCTATTCCCAAACTGGGAAACTGGAATCACCTGATTTGAAAGTGGGATAACTTCTTCATCCCAACTCCTATGAGATTTATTCAACTTCCTGATGATTCTCCACCACTTTATGTATCCAAATCAAGCTTCTCACAAAGAGATTCATCCTGGTTTGATTGGAAGGACGAAGAAGCTGTGCTATTCCCAAACTGGGAAACTGGAATCACCTGATTTGAAAGTGGGATAACTTCTTCATCCCAACTCCTATGAGATTTATTCAACTTCCTGATGATTCTCCACCACTTTATGTATCCAAATCAAGCTTCTCACAAAGAGATTCATCCTGGTTTGATTGGAAGGACGAAGAAGCTGTGCTATTCCCAAACTGGGAAACTGGAATCACCTGATTTGAAAGTGGGATAACTTCTTCATCCCAACTCCTATGAGATTTATTCAACTTCCTGATGATTCTCCACCACTTTATGTATCCAAATCAAGCTTCTCACAAAGTGATTCATCCTGGTTTGATTGGAAGGACGAAGAAGCTGTGCTATTCCCAAACTGGGAAACTGGAATCACCTGATTTGAAAGTGGGATAACTTCTTCATCCCAACTCCTATGAGATTTATTCAACTTCCTGATGATTCTCCACCACTTTATGTATCCAAATCAAGCTTCTCACAAAGTGATTCATCCTGGTTTGATTGGAAGGACGAAGAAGCTGTGCTATTCCCAAACTGGGAAACTGGAATCACCTGATTTGAAAGTGGGATAACTTCTTCATCCCAACTCCTATGAGATTTATTCAACTTCCTGATGATTCTCCACCACTTTATGTATCCAAATCAAGCTTCTCACAAAGTGATTCATCCTGGTTTGATTGGAAGGACGAAGAAGCTGTGCTATTCCCAAACTGGGAAACTGGAATCACCTGATTTGAAAGTGGGATAACTTCTTCATCCCAACTCCTATGAGATTTATTCAACTTCCTGATGATTCTCCACCACTTTATGTATCCAAATCAAGCTTCTCACAAAGAGATTCATCCTGGTTTGATTGGAAGGACGAAGAAGCTGTGCTATTCCCAAACTGGGAAACTGGAATCACCTGATTTGAAAGTGGGATAACTTCTTCATCCCAACTCCTATGAGATTTATTCAACTTCCTGATGATTCTCCACCACTTTATGTATCCAAATCAAGCTTCTCACAAAGTGATTCATCCTGGTTTGATTGGAAGGACGAAGAAGCTGTGCTATTCCCAAACTGGGAAACTGGAATCACCTGATTTGAAAGTGGGATAACTTCTTCATCCCAACTCCTATGAGATTTATTCAACTTCCTGATGATTCTCCACCACTTTATGTATCCAAATCAAGCTTCTCACAAAGAGATTCATCCTGGTTTGATTGGAAGGACGAAGAAGCTGTGCTATTCCCAAACTGGGAAACTGGAATCACCTGATTTGAAAGTGGGATAACTTCTTCATCCCAACTCCTATGAGATTTATTCAACTTCCTGATGATTCTCCACCACTTTATGTATCCAAATCAAGCTTCTCACAAAGAGATTCATCCTGGTTTGATTGGAAGGACGAAGAAGCTGTGCTATTCCCAAACTGGGAAACTGGAATCACCTGATTTGAAAGTGGGATAACTTCTTCATCCCAACTCCTATGAGATTTATTCAACTTCCTGATGATTCTCCACCACTTTATGTATCCAAATCAAGCTTCTCACAAAGAGATTCATCCTGGTTTGATTGGAAGGACGAAGAAGCTGTGCTATTCCCAAACTGGGAAACTGGAATCACCTGATTTGAAAGTGGGATAACTTCTTCATCCCAACTCCTATGAGATTTATTCAACTTCCTGATGATTCTCCACCACTTTATGTATCCAAATCAAGCTTCTCACAAAGAGATTCATCCTGGTTTGATTGGAAGGACGAAGAAGCTGTGCTATTCCCAAACTGGGAAACTGGAATCACCTGATTTGAAAGTGGGATAACTTCTTCATCCCAACTCCTATGAGATTTATTCAACTTCCTGATGATTCTCCACCACTTTATGTATCCAAATCAAGCTTCTCACAAAGAGATTCATCCTGGTTTGATTGGAAGGACGAAGAAGCTGTGCTATTCCCAAACTGGGAAACTGGAATCACCTGATTTGAAAGTGGGATAACTTCTTCATCCCAACTCCTATGAGATTTATTCAACTTCCTGATGATTCTCCACCACTTTATGTATCCAAATCAAGCTTCTCACAAAGAGATTCATCCTGGTTTGATTGGAAGGACGAAGAAGCTGTGCTATTCCCAAACTGGGAAACTGGAATCACCTGATTTGAAAGTGGGATAACTTCTTCATCCCAACTCCTATGAGATTTATTCAACTTCCTGATGATTCTCCACCACTTTATGTATCCAAATCAAGCTTCTCACAAAGTGATTCATCCTGGTTTGATTGGAAGACGAAGAAGCTGTGCTATTCCCAAACTGGGAAACTGAATCACCTGATTTGAAAGTGGGATAACTTCTTCATCCCAACTCCTATGAGATTTATTCAACTTCCTGATGATTCTCCACCACTTTATGTATCCAAATCAAGCTTCTCACAAAGTGATTCATCCTGGTTTGATTGGAAGGACGAAGAAGCTGTGCTATTCCCAAACTGGGAAACTGGAATCACCTGATTTGAAAGTGGGATAACTTCTTCATCTCCCAACTCCTATGAGGTTTATTCAACTTCCTGATGATTCTCCACCACTTTATGTATCCAAATCAAGCTTCTCACAAAGAGATTCATCCTGGTTTGATTGGAAGGACGAAGAAGCTTGCTATTCCCAAACTGGAAAACTGAATCACCTGATTTGAAAGTGGATAACTTCTTCATCCCAACTCCCATGAGATTTATTTATTCAACTTCCTGGTGATTCTCCACCACTTTATGTATCCATCAAGCTTCTCACAAAGTGATTCATCCTGGTTTGATTGGAAGGACGAAGAAGCTGTGGCTATTCCCAACTGGAAAATGGAATCACCTGATTTGAAAGTGGGATAACTTTCATCCCAACTCCTATGAGGTTTATTCAACTTCCTGATGATTCTCCACCACTTTATGTATCCAAATCAAAGCTTCTCACAAAGAGATTCATCCTGGTTTGATTGGAAGGACGAAGAAGCTGTGCTATTCCCAAACTGGGAAACTAGAATCACCTGATTTGAAAGTGGGATAACTTCTTCATCCAAACTCCTATGAGATTTATTCACTTCCTGATGATTCTCCACCACTTTATGTATCCAAATCAAGCTTCTCACAAAGTGATTCATCCTGGTTTGATTGGAAGGACGAAGAAGCTGTGCTATTCCCAAACTGGGAAACTGGAATCACCTGATTTGAAAGTGGGATAACTTCTGCTTCGCATCCAACTCCTATGAGATTTATTCAACTTCCTGATGATTCTCCACCACTTTATGTATCCAAATCAAGCTTCTCACAAAGAGATTCATCCTGGTTTGATTGGAAGGACGAAGAAGCTGTGCTATTCCCAAACTGGGAAACTGGAATCACCTGATTTGAAGTGGGATAACTTCTTCATCCCAACTCCTATGAGGTTTATTCAACTCCTGGATTCTCCACCACTTTATGTATCCAAATCAAGCTTCTCACAAAGTGATTCATCCTGGTTGATGGAAGGACGAAGAAGCTGTGCTATTCCAAACTGGGAAACTGAATCACCTGATGAAAATGGGATAACTTCTTCATCCCAACTCCTATGAGATTTATTCAACTTCTGGTGATTCTCCACCACTTTATGTATCCAAATCAAGCTTCTCCAAAGTGATTCATCCTGGTTTGATTGGAAGGACGAAGAAGCGTGCTTGCTATTTCCCAACTGGGAAAACTGGAATCACCTGATTTGAAAGTGGGATAACTTCTTCATCCAACTCCTATGAGATTTATTCAACTTCCTGGTGATTCTCCACCACTTTATGTATCCAAATCAGCTTCTCACAAAGTGATTCATCCTGGTTTGATTGGAAGGACGAAGAAGCTGTGCTATCCCAAATTGGGAAACTGGAATCACCTGATTTGAAAGTGGGATAATTCTTCTTCTTCCCAACTCCTATGAGATTTTATTCAACTTCCTGATTCTCCACCACTTTATGTATCCAAACAAGCTTCTCACAAAGAGATTCATCCTGGTTTGATTGGAAGGACGAAGAAGCTGTGCTATTCCCAAACTGGAAACTGGAATCCCTGATTTGAAAGTGGGATAACTTCTTCATCCCAACTCCTATGAATTTATTCAACTTCCTGGTGATTCTCCACCACTTTATGTATCCAAATCAAGATTCTCACAAAGTGATTCATCCTGGTTTGATTGGAAGGACGAAGAAGCTGTGCTATTCCCAAACTGGGAAACTGGAATCACCTGATTTGAAAGTGGGGATAACTTCTTCT
>NW_022610716.1:0-42500 GCF_000309985.2 Brassica rapa
GGGTTTGGGGTCGGTCATAAGCCCAAACCCATCCCCAAGACTCCTGGACTTAGCCCACGGCCTTGTCCAAGGACCCAACAGCCCATGGCCTCATGGCCGGGACCTCACAGCCCGCCACTGACCCGGACCCGGGACCATCGGCCTAAAACCCGAAAACAGTCCGTCTAGCTGAGATGAGCTGACTCCCAGCTGCCTCACGGTGAGTGAGCTAGTAGTCCAGCTAGTGGAGCTGACTTAGTAGTGGCTGAGCTGGAGTGAACTCACCTAGCTTCGTTAAGCTGGTCGAGCTACTTCTCTATCTCGTCCAGCTACCGTCTTACTCGTCTCTAGCTGTCTCTTTGCTCTTATAAGGTTAAGTCTAAGTTTCCTTTGTACTTAACCTTCTTTCTTGACCATGGAACGCTGCCTTGATGTCCTAAGACTGGCTGGTACGTTTCCTCGAACCATGGCCATCCCGACAATCTTTTCCAGGATTGGGGGCGTGACAAGTCTCCCCCACTTGTAATGGATTCGTCCTCGAATCCGGTGATGATTATACCTTGTCCCAAGACCAAATATAAACAACCGACTCTATTCTTGTCTTGATCAGAGAATAGAACAAGATTGATTCAAAACAACCAATGACCACTTCGATGATCAAATTCCTTTGACCATCGTTGTACAAGTCTCCCCCACTTGATAAGGATTTAACCAAAAAGATCCTATCAAGTGGTCCTTCTGGTTTTGGTGATGGCACCCTTACTACTTCGACCACAGTCGAGGGTCCATCAAGAACCATTCAAGTGATACTTGAAAATCCATCCAAAGACATTCCTTGTGTCACTGGCCGAACTCTCCAGGTTGCGGTCCTAGTATCCAACAAGTCTATGTCTTTCCTTTGAATAGCATCTTTCAGATTTTATTCTTCTCTGATCATAGTCAAGACTAGATCATAATCAGTCCCTAGGAACATGCTGCATACTCGACTCGAGCCTTAGTAGATTTGGCCAATCCCACACCACTCGATGTGTACCAGTCAAGTCCTCACCAACTTTTTCCATCTTTAGGCTGCTCGTCGTACAACAAGTCCTAACAGATTGTTATGGTTCTTTTGTCCTTCATGGACAATAAGGTTCATGACCTCAGCCACAACGTACTGGATCATCCCCTTAACCGACCACAGCCTTTTCAGGCTTGGCCACATTGCGATCTTAGTCCCTCCAGACTAAAAACGCCTCAGACTTGACTTCTGTCCTTCACTGGACTTTGTAGAAATAATTCGATCCTGGTCCTTCCTTGGACTCGATCGTACTCTGGTCCTGGTCCACTCAGGGACTCGACCGTTTCACCCCAACCATAGGTCCATCTCCGAATAGGTCGTGGCCTGATCCTCGTCCTTTACTGGACTTGATCATTCTCAACCTTAGGTCAAACTCCGACTTGGTTGTACTGCGACCATGGTCCTCTCTCGGACGTGGTCAACTTCGGCTCTGCCATCTCGGCCGGAGCCCGACAGAAACGGACCTAGGACAGTGGTGCTGTCCCTGGCTCTAGTTCAATCATAAATGGATCCGACCTACCAGAGGGGACACTCTGTAGCGAACGGAAACACATCTGGGAACTCGGACACCAACGGGTCCTCAAACCAGATCTTTCAGATCAACAGAATTTGCCGCACTCCATAGTGGTAATTGTGGTAAAAAAAAAATACTTCACAATCCCGTCTAAGCATCCGATCCACACGGAATGCTGACACCACTACTTTCCTTAAAGCCGGACTCACACAATGGATCTCCGATACCAACGAGATCCCATACAGATCAACAGAATTGCCGTGCTCCGTAGTGGTAGTTGTGGTCAAAAATACTTCAAACCCTGTCTAAGCATCCGATTCACTTGGACTGCTGACACCCCTACTTTCCTTAGAGCCAGACTCAGACTCAGACTTTGGTACTGGATCGGGTGAGGTCCAGTCTCCAATTGCACACGAAGTTTGTGGCAATCGAGAGTGGCCCGATACTTTTCCAAACAGATTCATGCCTAGGATCATCTCGTGATTCTATAGGCGCGTGGATATTTTTCTCGATCAGATCTACAGGCAGATTTCTCTCCTGGATCATCACCGGGATATTTTTCATGAGCCCTAGTGAATGCATAATTTGCCCACCGGCTGCCCTCACTAGTCTCGAATCATCCCCATAAATCAGACAGAACAGACTCTTTCCGACCAGTCCCGGACTCACAAAACTATGTGTAGCCTCTGTGTCAAAAAGTACGTGTGTTTCCACACCACAAATCCACTTGTGGAAAATATCTCAGTTCACGACCACACCACAAGGAACGTCCCATAACATCCCTCATGAAGTCTTCAATCACTTAATACTTCCACTACCATTACGTTCCTAGTTGAGTAAGATCTCAGTTTGACCACACACTTGGAAAACGTCCCATACCATTCTCCAAGGCGTCTTACTTTTGCGAATGCTCACACCATTCACAAGAGCAATTTTAATATACCTCAATCCCCATCATACTATGGTAGCTAAGATCATGTTCTTCCATTGATTTGAATGAACACCCTGAGTTTCCTCATTCTTTCTTTGGTTGGATTCAGATTGGAATTGATTCATTCCATCCAACTAGATTTAAAGAAACCTACCTCGACTTATACTGATTCCTAGCTGATCCATCTGATCACAAGTCCACTCGTGTACTGGTCATGTAGTGTCTCCTTTGATTCAGATTTAACATTGCATATGCTTTACTTATTATGAACAGCCATCAAGGGATAACACTTAACTTCAGTAGAATGCTGAACGTTTATTTCAACCAAAGCCATTCTCTGGTCCATGTTACTTCCCTTGTTCAGGTCATCCATAAACAAGTCTTGCATTGCTTCCATCCCTTCCAACCCGTCTATTACTTCTAAATACTAGATCGACCAACCTTTCTGTTTTCAGGTTCTTGCCCTTGGAAAATGTATCATGGCTAAGCCGGTTCATCTTAGAATTCCCACATTCACAAGCATGATACCCTAGCTTACCTCAACTCTTTCTTGGCTCACCCCAACTAAGGTTTCATAGTCATCATAGTTTTGGAAATAATTTCGGTATATGGAACACAACATCTTAGAGCGTTGTCCTAAACATGATCAAGCATGCTCTGATACCAACTTGTAAGACCCAATCCCGGCCGCCTAGGCTGCGGTCGATGCCTCACGTCGCTCGGTCCACTTCCTGGCCGAACCTCTTAATTTTTGCCCTTTATTTATAATATCGCCTAAAGGCGAGGGCTAGCTTAGATCTTAGCTAAAGACTTCCCTAGTAATTAATAGCCTAGATCCTTTCAACAGATACGCAGCGGATTGTTCTCTAATTAACCATTGGTCTAAAACCAATCTAACACTTGTCTGGTCGAATCACCTTAGCCTTGGTCAGTTTACTCAACTACCAATTAGCTTAAAGGTCAATCCTAAACCCAAACCAAGCCATACGATTCTGAGGTTCCATTCCCCTAAACCATTATATCTAGATCTACATAAGTAAATGCTAGATCATACCTTTGCCACATCTATGGAGCTTATTAGCTCATCGGTCCTCCATTGACTCAAACTATCATTCAACTCATTGAGTCTCTTATTGGTCATTATCTTTGTCCCTGCATCAAACAGCTCCCCTAGGTACTTAGTCATTCAACCAACCATCCCCACAGACATAAGTAACCTTTGAGAAGTCTTTGAAAGGATAAGGGTTTGCATCTGGCCTTTTCGGCTCATGCACAATCCGAAATCCTTTTGCCTTATAGGCAATAGTACCAAGTCCATCTTCTGGACTGACAAAGCTCATTAGATCCTAAGTCAATCAACCAACCTTCCTCACATGACTTGGAACTGATGAGTCATCATCTGGCCTGACCGGCCTTGGGACTTAACCCAGACAATAGATATGACTTGTTCATACCAACCGATGCATTCACTAATCAGGTTAGTACTGATACCTTAGACCATCATCCAGAGGTCAGGTCGTCCATACTCAACCATGATCAGATCTTACACGGCCTTCCTTGAACAATCACACTTAGGCTCAGTACCTATGGTCTACGACACATAGTACTAGCCATACACTTCGTCATGACTCTTAGCCAATCTCGAAGCTATCAACACCAAGGTTGATATCTAGAAGCATCACATCAATACTCTTACTCCAGCAACGTGACTATCCATACTAGTGTTCGGCCATCGAACCATCGTCATGAAACATGATCCGACCACTAGACTTGATAAGCCATCGTCCACTTAGCATGTACTGATATAACCGGCCTTCCATTGCCATCATGTAGGTCTACTCCCTACATAAGACATATGGCGCCTATCCTACTCACCAACCCAAAGTTGATTGTAAGATATCCCACTTAGCCTTTGCGGCCAGAACCATCCAACCATAGCCGGATCTCCATAGTCCCGTCTAACCGTCTGGTTAAGATCTAGGTGCGATCGACAAGTTATAAGTCCGGCCCAAAGGCTCACGGACCTTCTTACCTGATCCGACCCAAAGCCTGGATCCATACCACAGAGTAAGGCCCAAGACCAAACCGGATTGCCTTGCAACCAATCAGACCTTGCGACACAACACTCCGGTTAAACTAACCGTCCGTCTGTTCGACTATGCAGCCGCGGACTGTCCACTTGCTTCGGCCTAAGCCTTGAACCAATGGCACCGTTTGGAACTCACACCCTTTGGGAACTAGTACCCTTTGGACACTCGTGCCTCTTGGCAACTCATGACCCTTGGCATCTCGCACCCATTCAGATGTTCCAACCGTTCGACCTAACCGTCCGTATGGACTGTCTGGTCCGTGCGTGTGTCCGGCCTATGGCCAAAGGACCACGCCTTAACCTACACAAGTCATGAACCATTGTAACTGTTCCGGGAAGGGTTGCAACCGTTCAGAACAGAACAGAACCGCCCCTATCCAATCGGATCACCTGAGGCCAGTTTAGACCATGCACGCGCCTAACTCGTCGGTTATGGACCGCGACCGCATTACTCAACCAGAACCACGGTTATAACCAATCCCAACACATCAACAAGGCCACGCCAATGTACAGAAGGAGTAGAAGAAGAAATAGATGAAAAGAATAAGAAGAATAGGACACAATCCAAACGCCCATGGCTAGACCGGTTCGGACTGTCCGATGGTCTTAGCCGATGAGTGGGTGTTTACCCCACTGACCCTATCTGACTGAACCACGGGGTTGGAGTTCTTCTCCAGACCTTTCTCTATACCTTGGGTATTCATAACCACACGGCCTCCTCTCTCATAAACCGTTCTCCTTGCCGGAGATACTAAACCACCACGACCGGCCCTTTTCCGGCCGATCTCTTGGCCAGAACTCTCTCTCTCTCTCTCTCTCTACGTTTTTTCCATGAGTATTTTACTCTGGAATTGGATAATGAAATCAACAGGAGAGCCCCCATATCTATAGAAAACGAGGGGGTAAGTCTTGCCCCACAAACAGGCACGACTTGCTAGCGAATAGACACCATCGGCCAAGGGTTGTGCCCTCTCGGCCACTTGCATCCCTTCGCCCTTTCTGATTAGGTTTGGGGTCGGTCATAAGCCCAACCCACGCCCCAAGACTCCTGGACTTAGCCCACGGCCTTGTCCAAGGGCCCAACAGCCCATGGCCTCATGGCCGGACCTCACAGCCCGCCACTGACCCGGACCCGAACCATCGGCCTAAAACCCGAACAGTCCGTCTAGCTGCGATGAGCTGACTCCCAGCTGCCTCAGTTGAGTGAGCTAGTAGTCCAGCTAGTGGAGCTGACTTAGTAGTGGCTGAGCTGGAGTGAACTCAACCTAGCTTCGTTAAGCTGGTCGAGCTACTTCTCTATCTCGTCCAGCTACCGTCTTACTCGTCTTAGCTGTCTCTTTGCTCTTATAAGGTTAAGTCTAAGTTTCCTTATGTACTTAACCTTCTTTCTTGACCATGGAACGCTTGCCTTGATGTCCTAAGACTGGCTGGTACGTTTCCTCGAACCATGGCCGTCCCGATAATCCTTTCCAGGATTGGGGGCGTGACAAGCCCCAGTGGGCCAAAATCATCCGAACAGTCCACGGGAAGGGTCAGCGTGCTGAGTCCAAGGACCAACGTGCTGATATGTGTATTGATGGACAGCCACAGACGTCCTGTGTGTGCTGACGGACACACACGGACAGCCACGGATGTCATGTGTGTGCTGACGGACACACACAGATGTCCTGTGTGTGCTGACGGACACCCACGGACGTCCTGTGTGTACTGAACAGACGGCCCACATGGGCCAAAATAACTTGAACAGTCCACGGGAAGGGCCAGCGTGCTGAGTCCAAGGACCAGCGTGCTGATATGTGTACTGATGGACAGCCACAGACGTCATGTGTGCGCTGACTGACACACACAGACACACAGGGACAGCCACAGACGTCATGTGTGTGCTGACGAACACCACAAACAGCCACAGACGTCCTGTGTGTGCTGGCGGACACGCACAGACGTCCTATGTGTACTGAACAGATAGCCCACGTGGGCCAAAATCACCTGACAGTCCACGGGAAGGGTCATCGTGCTGAGTCCAAGGACCAACGTGCTGATATGTGTACTGATGGACAGCCACAGACGTCCTGTGTGTGCTGACGGACACACACGGACGTCCTGTGTGTGCTGACGGACACACACGGACGTCCTGTGTGTGCTGACGGACACCCACAGACGTCCTGTGTGTACTGAACAGACAGTCCACGTGGGGCAAAATCACCCGAACAGTCCACGGGAAGGGTCAGCGTGCTGAGTCCAAGGACCAACGTGTTGATATGTGTACTGATGGACAGCCACAGACGTCCTGTGTGTGCTGACGGACACACACGGACACACACGGAGAGCCACGGACATCCTGTGTGTGCTGACAGACACCCACGGACGTCCTGTGTGTGTTGACGGACACCCACAGACGTCCTGTGTGTTCTGACGAACACCCATGAACGTCCTGTGTGTACTGAACAGGCAGCGCACATGGGCCAAAATCACCCGAACAGTCCACGTGAAGGGTTAGCGTGCTGAGTCCAAGGACCAGTGTGCTGATATGTGTACTGATGGACAGCCACGGACGGCCTGTGTGTGCTGGCGGACACACATGAACACACATGGACACACACGGACATCCTGTGTGTGCTGACGGACACACACTGACGTCCTGTGTGTGCTAACGGACACACACGGACGTCCTGTGTGTGCTGACGGACAATCATGGACATCAACGGACGTCCTGTGTGTGCTAGCAGACACCCACGAACACACACTGACAGCCACGGACGTCCTGTGTTTGCTGACGGACAGCCACAGACGTCCTGTGTGTGCTAGCGGACACCCACTGACGTCCTGTGTGTACTGAACAGACAGCCCACGTGGGCCAAAATCACCCAAACAGTCCACGGGAAGGGCCAGCGTGCTGAATCCAAAGACCGACGTGCTGATATGTGTACTGATGGACAGCCACGGACGTCCTTTGTGTGCTGACGGACACAGACAGACACACACGAACACACACGGACAGCCACGGACGCCCTGTGTGTGCTGGCGGACACCCACGGACGTCCTGTGTGTACTGAACAGACAGCCCACGTGGGCCAATATCATCCAAACAGTCCACGGGATGGGTCAGCGTGCTGAGTCCAAGGACCAACGTGCTGATATGTGTACTGATGGACAGCCACAGACGTCCTGTATGTGCTGACGGACACACACAGACACAAACGGACAGCCACGGATGTCATGTGTGTGCTGACGGACACACACAGACGTCCTGTGTGTGCTGACGAACACCCACGGACGTCCTGTGTGTACTGGACAGACAGCCCACATGGGCCAAAATCACCCGAACAGTCCACGGGAAGGACCAGCGTGCTGATATGTGTACTGATGGACAGCCACGGACGTCATGTGTGTGCTGATTGACACACACGCGGTCGAGAAAAATCCTGCTCGACCAGTTTTTAGTTGGTTTAACAAGGATTAATAAAAATAAAAATCGACCCGGTATATTAATTTCTCGAAGGGACTGTCTTGTGGTTGAAAGACCTTCACTTGATAGTTTGGTCGAGTCTTAAATATTTTGGTCGAATTTTTATTAAACTGGAAGAGATTTTCCGAGAACAAGACGAGAGCCAAAGACAAGGAATATTTGGTTGAAAAATTATTGAAAATTATCAACCAACTGCTACAAGTAATTTGGACCAGACTCATGTCTTCCACCAGCCTGGTTGCTCAGTCTTTAATCACATGACTTGCACCTGCCTGCTTGCCTAGCTTCTTCAGTAACTGTCACATGACAATCACAAGCTGCTTGCTTGCCTTGTTTCTTAGATTGTCATGTGAGAAGCACATGAAAGGGCTGGAGTTTCTTCAGGTTAAGGAAAGGACAGCAGCTTGTGCTGAGAGTGCTGAAGCAGCTGGCGAGCTGTCCCCACTCAGGTTAACTTTGTCCTGAGTGAAACCCTCACCTGAAGCAAGCTCACCTCATATTTAACCCCTCTCCAGCTGCTTCCCACGTTCAGAACCCTGCAGAAAAACCTAGAGCATTTCAGAGAGAAAGAGAGAAAGAAGAACAGAAAAATCAGTGAGAAAAATCAGGAAAATAAATCAAGAAAAAAATTGGTGGTGACCTAATCTTCAACCTTAGCTCAGTTTGCTACCTTGAGAAAGATCAGAAGGTGAGATTTTTAAATAAAACCCTAGACCTAGTTGAGTTCAGATCATGATCAGACCTTGATCTTTCTCTTTGATCAGTCCAGCCACAAACTTACCTTGGAGAAGAGGATCACCTGAGGCCATCTAGTCCTTTGGTTCATCTTGGTAAGCTTTGGTCTCTTACCTCAGTCATGTCTTGATCAGAGCTAGTTGATGTTTACATAAGAACTTGGTCGGATCAGTTCTCTAAGTGGTGATATAGTTCAGATTTTGAGTAATTTCGGTTTGAATCAACCTCTTAGAACCACCAGCTATGATGTTCTGATCTGGCTTTGATTAAACCAATTTGAACTCAGTCTGATCTTGTCCTGAACTTTGGTAGACTGACTAGAACCAAGCTGAACTGGTATAGTTTGAGTGGAACCAAGCTTGAACTGATCTGATCTAAGGTGTTAAAGCATGAACCAAACTGATCTTGTAGTCATTCACTTCTGTTTCAGGTCAGAGGTGGAGTAAGGCCTTAGGTATCCAACCAGTTCCAAGACTAATCTCTTAGGTGAGTCTAGATAGATGTTGAGATTGATTAATTTAGTAAAGTCTCTCAAGTTTATAAGAGTGGTGTTATGTTTACTTATTGTGAACTATACATAAGAGTAATCAAAATGTTAAAGTAAGGTTAATCCTCATCTTAGTACTTGTGAACAAGTACTAATCTTAACTGTGAAATAATCATGGTTTAATTAAGGATTAATCTTGGTTTAATTAAGGATTGATCTTGGTTTAATTAAGGATTGATCTTGGTTTAATTAAGGATTAATCTTGGTTTAATTAAGGATTAATCTTGGTTTAATTAATGATTAATCTTGGTTTAATTGAGAATTAATCTTAGATTAATTAAAGAGTAATCATGATTAATTAAGTACTAAACTTGGATTAATTAAAGATTAATATGAGATTAATTAAGGATTAATCTAGGATTAATTAAGAGTTAATTATGATTAGTTAAGGATTAATTATGAATTAATTTTGGAATGATTATGGAAGTAAAATCATGTGAAGTCTTGTTATATTCACTATCCCTAAAGCCCTAAAGCCCCCGTATTACCGTGACTTGGTCCTGCGAATGGAACAAGGTCATGAAGACACGATGATGGGGTAGCTCCCTGGAGACCGTGTACTGCATGACGATGCAGTGTCGGATTGTTCATACCGGACATTCGATAATGATGGTGATGCTAACTCACTAGTCCCGGTTAGCCTTAGGGGTTTCTCGGGTCTAGTATATATATTGTATTATATGAGTATGGTAACGGGCGGGTGTTGTGGAAGTGATGTTTAAAATAAGAATTCACAATGATGATCGATATTAAAGTATAGTACTAGTACTTTCATGATCATGTATATGCATTTGATAATTGCTTGATTTATTATTGATTGTGTTGTGATTCTAGATTCACTGAGTAAACTAGTTGCTCATGACTCATTTGTGTGTGCAGGTAACCCTTAGGCGGGAGACACTTAAATCTTTTGAACGGAAGGAGCGGCCAACCAGCGGTAGTATTTTGTTGTCCTTGTGGGAACCGAAATTTGCACTGTCGATTTTCGTTTAAATAAGGAAACTAGGAAAACCCTAATTTTCCAGAGGACCCGAATATCTGCTAATTACCATACGTCAAGCAATCAGAACACGAGAATAACAACGATAAAGTATAAGAAATCGAAAAAGAGAGAGCAAAGAAGATCTTATTTCCGAATTTGCGTATGAGCGTTTACAACAAGGTATAGGCCTGGGCTCGAGAGCTGTCGGCGACCCTAAGACGGCTAAACCTAATTGAGTCGCAGCTCGAAATAACAAAAACGGAAAAATGCCTAAATTGCTCTAAGTGCTAAGTTTGCTCTGAAAAAGTTACCCCTCATGCTCCTCGCCCAGGACTCCTTATATACTAGCTCCAAGGTCGGTTTATGCTTTTACTCTTCTGCCCTTAAGCCATCATAGCATAAAAATCGAGATATTTCATTTTTCCCAATCTTCACAATTATCTTCAAAACTTCCGTATTTATCCGCGGAAACTTGACATTTATCCTTCCTTGTGGACCAAGCATAAACCGTGCTGTGGTTTATGGGCTTTTGGTTAAGAAATCGTAGGATGGGCCTCGAGTCGTGTTTTAGGTCCCTTTGGGCCGTCTTCCGACTTGACACGTTTACTACGAGTTCTTTTGATAAAGAACAAACTTTCCGCGGTTTTTAATTCGCAAAGTCTGATCGATGATTTAGAATAGCGGAAAGCATGGACTGAGCTTGCTACGGTCTTTGGGAGATGGCATTTGAAGGTTTGACGAGAATGCATGGACTGGTGTCGTATCGATGTTCGGAAGAGCTCGATCGCTACGCAACGACCGAACTTTGGCTCAAGCCCGGTCGCTACGTAGCGATCGGGCTTCGGCTCGAGCTCGGGCGCTACGTAGCGACCAAGGGGAACGAGCGCTCGGTTGCTACGTAGCGACCGAGCGGGATGAGCGCTCGGTCACTGAGCTTGGTCGCTACGTAGCGACCGGGCTTTGGCTCGAGCTCGGTCGCTACGTAGCGATTGAGCGGGACAAGCGCTCGGTCGCTACGTAGCGACCGAGCTTTGGCTCGAGTTTGGTCGCTACGTAGCGACCGAGCGGGACGATTGTTCGGTCGCTACGTAGCGACCGAGCTTTGGCTCGAGCTTGGTCGCTATGTAGCGACCGAGCGGGTCGGATGTTCGGTCGCTTCGTACTGACTGGCATCGGCTCTGACTTGGTTGCTACGTAGCGACCGGACAGCGTGTATGTGCGGTAGTTACGCAACGACCGAGCTTGGTTCGTTTGCTTTTGAATCTTCAAGGATACTTCTTCGTAAAAACTTCGTATTGGTTATTTTTTTACGAAAATTATATCTTTATTTTTACTATCTCTTTCGGAAATACGATCTCCGAAGATTTTTGGGTGGTCATTCCGTCGCGACCGTTTTTAACCCCAACAGTTAGCCCCCCAGCCTGTTAGGACCGTGCATCGTAGGGTCTTAGCGTGCAGTTAGGCATGTTTGGCAAGTTAGGCATGTTAGATGGAATTAATATCCGAAAGTCCGAGTTTGAACAGTAAATTCTCATGCCTATAAGAAGGGAGGTAACTTGTTTCACAATTTTTTCACTTTCTTGTTTTCTCTAAGATCTTTCTTAAGAAAACTCTCTTTCTTTCTCTCCACCCTTTTTCCTCTATTTTCTCAAGAGAAGTGTAAAATGTCGAGCAAGAAAAAGAGTTCGAAAAAGGGTCTTCATCCGCGAGTGCTTACGAAGAGCCCATTGTTTCGAATATGGAGTTTGTGCCTCACTCGGTACATCCCGCCGAGAATGAGGCATGGTGGGTTGCGCATTATGGTTCGATGACTCCTCCCAAAGAGAAGTCGTTCCCGGTCCTGATCCATCATGGAGTCGAGAAAGGGGATGCAAGCAGGAGTACCGACGAGTTTCTCGCGATCATGCGATCGTTCTACCATATCCCGGATGCTGTGGAGTTCCGGGTTCCCTATCCCGGAGAGTGTGCTAACAGCCCCCTAGAGGGTTACTTTACTTGCTACGAGGCATTCGTAGTACGTTGTCGCTTATGGTTCCCAATCCCCGAAATCCTCGTCCGAGTGTTGGACCGTTTCGAGGTTGCGATAAGCCTGTTGACTCCTCTCGCCATTCAGCATCTTATTGGGATCCTGATCCTGAGCTACGAGCATGGCCTTTCCCTTTCCGTCGATCATTTTGAAGCGCTTTTGAGGCTTCAACTCGTCAAAGATACGGACAAGCGTAGGCTGGTCCCTCGGAACTTTATGTCATTGGTTAAGAAATTCATTTCGAACTTCAACTCGTGGAAGAAGTTTGTCCTCTTTGTTCGTATAGACGCTGCGTCGGTCGAAGAGAGTTGCATTCCACTGTTCCGGAGGTTACCGAACGATCATCCTTTCATCAATCCTCTTGCTCCGTTCCCCGAGGACATCATTGCGGTGAGGGATCTTCTTAGGAATGGTCACTTCTTTTGGACTTCCTTTACGCCGAAGAGGATTCAGAAGGCACTGAGGTTCGTGCATCCTGGTCCTGCCTCGGTTGCGGAGACGAGAAGCGACTCCGAACCTGATAACCAGAATCCCGTTCTAGCCCCAGCAGCTATGCCGGAATCGAGCTCTTGGAAGGGAAAGGATATCGACCTTGGCAACATAGAATTTTCGATGGATGACTCTATGCTTCCAGGATGGGATCCGAACCTTGCTTATGGCGATGGGAGTGGCTCGAGCGAGGTCCCTATTCCGGATTTCGACGATTTCTTTGTTGGTCTGCCACCGGGTTTTAATGCTCCTCCACCTGCGAAAGAGTCGGCGAGGCCAAAAGTCGTCGCGGAAGGGTCCCGAATCATCAATGGGGTATGATTTTTTCGAGAATATTTGTGATTTCCTGGGTATTTCTTTTTCTGCTCACAATGCATTAATTGGTTTCGCAGGGCCTCAGCTTGCTTGGCTCGGCCATTGAAGCGAGCCATAGGGAGGCTATGGTCTATCGTTTTAAAGCGGAGGAAGCGGAACGAGATCTCGCTCGCATGCAAGGCGAGATGTTGGAGCGAGAAGCGCAACTTACTCGTGATCATGCGCGTCCTGTCCGTAAGGCGGAGAGGAAAGGCAAAAGAGAAATCATCGAGGTGATGAAGACTCGTGCCTCTCAATTCCAGGATGAGTATGGGAACCTCAAGAACGCCTTTACCTCGGTTGGTGATTTCCGTGAGTGCCGCGGTTCAGTCGGAAGTCTTTGGAGGACGCAGGTCGATGACTATGTGTTCGAGAAGGAAATGAGCTTGATGAAGAGTGGCATGAGGCACTCATCCCTGCGATCGACGAGCGGATTCAAGGCTTTTGGGATTCCATCCCGGTTTCCCCTGATACCGAGGAGGTTCCAACCGGGTTTCCTGACGGTGGAGAGGAAGTGGATCGTCCCGCGGATGCGTTTGGTGTTTCGTTGTCCGGGGATTTTGACTTTGGATTATGAGAGGTGGAGTGGTTATCGAAAGAAAGATGCTCGTCTTTTTTTTTATGTTTTTGGCCGAGTGTGGCCGAGAGATTTGTATGGGCCTGTTTTGGCCGTTTTTATTGCTTATCGGGACTGGCCGTTGGTGGCTTTGAATCCCTTACCGCTTTTTAAGCGGTTTTATATATATGATGAATGTTTCATTTCGAGTTTTCCTGAATAGGGTCAAAGTAAATATGAGTTGTCGTCTCATATTTAATTCTGATTAGACGTTCAATCTGTTAGTTCGTTCGTGATTCTCGTAAAAAATTACCTATCTTTACGATTTTCAAGAACATCGAGATGCGAACGGAGAGACATGGTTTAGGATCTCGTATCTTTTAGATATCATGTCTTGAGATGTTTGAAACCAGAGCGTTGGGTTTAGGGCAAAACCTAGGTTTACTTTCGGTTAAGGTTTGTGCGGTGACTAGCCGGCTATTGTTTTTCCTGTTGCGATTTCTTCCTGACTCGTACCAATTTAAAGTCTGCGATAGGTTCTCGGCTTATACGACTTGTATGGTACGAATCGAGCATATTCTCAGAGTCAACTGGAAGTGCTAGACCAAAATTTTGGATTTTTGTTGTAGCGCGCTTTTGTCCTTGTGTTGGACGTTTTTTGAAGATCAAAAGAGTGATCGAATTGCGTTTGTTTAAGACGGCTGGCGTGTTCGTCGGGGCCAATCGACGAACGGGGTGTAAGGTTTTTGGTGGTCGCGTTCGGACAATTTGTTTTTATTATCTTCGAATTTTAACTTTGCGACGTCTCGCAGTTGTTTCGAGGATTATACATGTATCTTTGAATGTTTGAAAGATGATAACTTTGCGATTTTTGGGCCGGATGAGGCCGCAGACAAGACTCTTAATGTGTCCAGGCGTGTCCTGAAAGTTTTTTGTGTTTAACTGAAGCGTAAACGTTTATGATAAAAAGAAGCAACGTAGATTGTAGTAAAAGTTTTTGAAGTTTCTAAAAACTCGATTACAATAATGAAGATTTTTCTAAGTGGGAGTATCCGAGTATACGCACCCACTCCCCCCCCCCCTTTTTAGAGAGGGGGATAGCTGAAATCGTCTTTTGACGGGCTGCCTACGTACCCCTTTCGAGGATCAAACCATCCCGTAGTTCTGTTTCATGCCGCGATTGTTTTTACTCGGCGGTAGATGTCGTGATGTCCGTCTTGACCATGTTGATCGTGGCTGGGTCAACGCTATTTTCCTGATGTTCCGGTTGAGTTGTAACGTGGGCTTCGGACTCGTGTTGAGTTTCGACGTCCAATGCGTTTGCGTCGGCAGACAATTTTAATTCGTCTTTCCTCGGGGCGTTTTTGGCCGAAGATCGATCTATCCTCGAGCGCTTGCCGTTTGCAGCTGCAGAAGTCGTGATTTGCCTTAACTTGTGCTCTGCGAGGAAGCATAGCCGCGACTGTTTTTGGCATCCCCAGATAGCCGCGACTCCGCTTGGGGTTGGGAATTTGAGACCCAAATGGTAGGTTGACGGAACTGCCTGCATGGCATTGAGCCATGGGGTTCCCATGATCACGTTGTAGATAGTGGGATGATCGACTACCGCGAACTCGACGACTTTCAGGATCTCCTTGGCCATGACTGGCAACTGGATCGATCCAAGAGTCATCGATACTTCGCCTGAAAAACCCGTGAGTGGTTTTGGTGTCGGAATTACTTCTCCGAGTTTGATGCTCATCCGCTTGAGAGTGTCGCGGAAGATTACGTTGACCATGATTCCCGTGTCGGCGAGTACCCTCCCGACTTCTAAATCTCGTCTTACGAGATCTATGACGAGCGGGTCGCAGTGAGGTTGATCGATGCCGCCGGCTTCTTCCTTTGTGAAGGTGATCGAGCTTTTTTGGCCATATCGGGGAGGAGACTATGTCGGCCAATTTGCACTCGCTCTGATTTCCGTTGGTAAGCCTTGATGGCCGACACAGTATCACCGCAGTATTGTGATCCTCCGATGATCATGTTGACTCTGCGACGATTGTTATCGTTCCCCTTGTCGTCCAGCCTCCTACCGCGTTTATCTCCAGGCTGGTTTCGTTGAGGGGATTTTTCAGCGGGCGGATTCCTGTCCGTCTTTGGAGGTCGATCAGAATTAAGGATGAGATCCTTGACGCTAGTTACTTCCGAGAGCTCTCCAGCGAGTAGGTTCGCGGCCAGTCTTGCTCCCAAGACTTTGCAGTTGGTCGTGGAGTATCCTCGGGATTGGTGAAACTCGCAGAAGGTGTTTTCGTCATACCCTTGATTGCGAGTCCACGTATTGCCCGTGGTTCGGCCTTGATCTGAATTGATCGCGTAATTATGCGCCCCTTGGAGATCTTCCCCCTCGTGATGGACGTATTTGTCGTTACGAGAGTTCTTCTTTCTCCCTTTTGGATCCACGTCCTTCGAGGATGGTCTTGCCGACTTATGTTTTTGCGATAAGACTTTAGTTTCTTCCTCGACTATGATGAAGTCCGTTGCTTTGTGGAGGGCATCCTGGATCATTCGCGGTTTGTCGAGAGTTATCCACTTTCTGAATTTCAACTTGTACCAGAGGTCTTTCTCAGTGCGTCGATTGCCACATTGTCGCTTATCCCGCTGACCCTTGACATTATCAGCTTGAACCGACTGATAAACTCGCGGAGGGGTTCGTCTTCCCTCTGGGAGAGACTCCAGAGGTCAACATGGGAAGTTTCTCTGTCGATGAATACAGATTATTGTTTGAGAAATTCCGATGCGAGCTGTCGGAAACTCATGATGGTGTTACGACGAAGGCGTGCGAACCATTCAAGTGCTGCTCCTTCCAGGTTTTCAACAAACAGGAGGCAGTAGCCGGCATCCTTTTTGCCGTCCTTCAGTCTAGCTCTTCCCATCGCAATGTGGAAAGCCTGAAGGTGCGCTTTTGGATCGGCCGTACCATCGTACTTCGGTACTTTGATTTTTCCCGGATCGGACACCCTCATGTCCGAAATGCGACTGGTAAAAGGGGTCTTCCGACCTCCTTCCAGCAGTCGATCGATTTCGGGGGCAGCACTAGTAGCATGATGGATTTGAGACTTTACGGCCCTCACTTCTGCCGCAGTCTTGGTAATGTAGTCGCGAAGATCGCGGATATCCGATGTCTCGTCAGTAGATTTCCGAGCCTTTCGGCATTTACTGCGAGTGAGCTTGGTTTGCCTTTCAGCCAGCTCCTCTTGTTCGTTCCAATAGGCGATTTCTTCTTCTTCCTTCATTGGTTTTTCGAACGGGGAGCTTTCCCGAGCAGATCGGCTCTTGGTCCTTCTTGGATGTCTGTCGACGTCCTCGTCGGTGTCGTTGGAGACATCGCTAGGATCCAGGTCAATGCGTTCGGCTTCATTATCCTCCGAGTCCTTTGCAGGGGGCGGAAGACTTTCAGGGTTCCCCTTTTCGATGGGAGATTTCTCGCTAGGGTTTTGACCGGAAGGTCATTCCCGCGCGACTCCTGATCTGTCGAGTGGGGTAGCGAAGTCGAGCCTCTTCCCGTGGATTTTGGGGGTTCCGCGGGGACGGATTGCTTGGGTCCTTGCCGTTAAGGTTTCAACCTATTTGGTCAAGGTATTCACGGATTTTGGTGGTTCCGCGGGTAATCATGAGGTGGCGAACATCTTTTTAAACTCCTCGAGTGTCGCGGCGTTGGCTTGTGCGCTGGCCGCGGATACGTCCGCTGCTGGAGTGTGGAGATCGGTGCCGCTAACTCCGTTAAGAGGAGTCTGCACGTTATCCCCGTCGTTAGTTGACATGTCTGATTGAGCGTGATGTGGCTTTTGCGGGTTAGATTGATCCGTACTCCCCCTCCTTCTAGCGCCAAACTGTGGAAACCGAAATTCGCACGGTCGATTTCCGTTTAAATAAGGAAACTAGGAAAACCCTAATTTCCCAGAGGACCCGGATATCTGCTAATTACCACACGTCAAGCAATCAGAACACGAGAATAACAACGATAAAGTATAAGAAATCGAAAAAGAGAGAGCAAAGAAGATCTTATTTCCGAATTTGCGTATGAGCGTTTACAACAAGGTATAGGCCTGGGCTCGAGAGCTGTCAGCGAGATTCCTAGTTCTAGCAACCCTAAGACGGCTAAACCTAATTGAGTCGCAGCTCGAAATAACAAAAACGGAAAAATACCTAAATTGCTCTAAGTGCTAAGTTTGCTCTGAAAAAGTTATCCCTCATGCTCCTCGCCCAAGACTCCTTATATACTAGCTCCAAGGTCGGTTTACGATTTTACTCTTCTGCCCTTAAGCCGTCATAGCATAAAAATGGAGATATTCGATTTTTCCCGATCTTCACAATTATCATCAAAACTTCCGTATTTATCCGCGGAAACTTGACATTTATCCCTCCTTGTGGACCAAGCATAAACCGTGCTGTGGTTTACGGGCTTTTGGTTAAGAAATCGTAGGATGGGCCTCGAGTTGTGTTTTAGGTCCCTTTGGGCCGTCTTCCGACTCGACACGTTTACTACGATTTCTTTTGATAAAGAACGAACTTTTCGTGGTTTTTAATTCGCAAAGCCTGATCGATGATTTAGAATAGCGGAAAGCATGGACTGAGCTTGCTACGGTCTTCGGGAGATGGCATTTGAAGGTTTGACGAGAATGCATGGACTGGTGTCCTATCGATGTTCGAAAGAGCTCGATCGCTACGCAACGACCGAACTTTGGCTCAAGCCCGGTCGCTACGTAGCGACCGAGTTTTGTCTCAAACTCGGTCGCTACGTAGCGACCGAGCGGGTAGCGACCGAGCTTTGGCTCGAGCTCTGTAGCTATGTAGCGACCGAGCGGGATGAGCGTTCGGTCGCTACGTAGCGACCGGGCTTCGGCTTGAGCTCGGTCGCTACGTAGCGACCGAGCGGGACGCGCGCTCGGTCGCTACGTAGCGACCGAGCTTTGGCGTGAGCTCGGTCGCTACGTAGCGACCAAGCGGGATGAGCGCTCGGTCGCTACGCAGTGACCGAGCTTCGGCTCGAGCTCGGTCGCTACGTAGTGACCGAGCGGGACGAGCGCTCGGTCGCTATGTACCGAGCTTTGGCTCGAGCTCGGTCTCTACGTAGCGACCGAGCGGGACGAGCGTTCGGTCGCTACGTAGTGACCGGGCTTCAGCTCGAGCTCGGTCGCTATGTAGCAACCGAGCGGGACGAGCTCTCAGTCGCTACGTAGCGACCGAGCTTTGGCTCGAGCTCGGTCGCTACGTAGCGACCGAGCGGGACGCGCGCTCGGTTGCTACATAGCGACCGAGCTTGGGCGTGAGCTTGGTCTCTATGTAGCGACCGAGCTTGGGCGTGAGCTTGGGACGAGAGCTTGGTCGCTACGTAGCGACCGAGCTTAGACGAGCTCGGTCGCTACGTAGCGACCGAGTGGGACGATTGCTCGGTCGCTACGTAGCGACCGAGTGGGACGATTGCTCGGTCGCTACGTAGCGACCGAGCTTTAGCTCGAGCTTGGTCGCTATGTAGCGACCGAGCGGTTCGGATGTTTGGTTGCTTCATAGCGACCGGCATCGGCTCGGACTTGGTTGCTACGTAGCGACCGGACAGCGTGTATGTGCGGTAGTTACGCAACGACCGAGCTTGGTTCGTTTGCTTTTGAATCTTCAAGGATACTTCTTCGTAAAAACTTCGTATTGGTTATTTTTTTACGAAAATTATATCTTTATTTTTACTATCTCTTTCGGAAATACGATCTCCGAGGATTTTCGGGTGGTAATTCCGTCGCGACCGTCTTTGACCCCAACAGTCCTTGCAACGTACCTTTTGATGTATATTTACTTAAAACGTTGTTGGGCAATAGGCCATAGGATAAAACTATAACACTTTGTAAGATGTTTAAAGTAAATAAATAATGTATAAAAGATGTTTATAAATCACGAGTTCTCATATGATAATAGTCCTTGTCCGGGACGAACTAACTATCGAATATTGCTTTATCGGGTTGAGAAGCCTAGAGTAATATCCAATGGGAGCGTCTGTGTTCTTTGGTTGTTGGTCTAAGGCGATCGGATTTGTTTTGAGAACCTCGGGTCGACCATCAGGGAATATTGACCGTGTCATTTCTGGTTATCTATGATCGGGGGTGTCACAAAGGTGGTATCAGAGCATTGTTATACGATGCTAGAACGGGACTTGTTTAAAAAAAAAAAAACTTTCGAGTCAAAAATGTGTCGCAAGGATAATTAGGTTATGCTGGTTTGTTCCTTCTTTTAGGAATTGATAGACCTGGGTAGAAACTTACCATGATCTTTTGTTGCAGATGCCACCGAGACAGGCACATCGTGGTGGACATTATCTACCGATACCTATTTCATCATCTTCAGACTCCTCGCCGCCATCTACTCCGGCACCACTTCCGACTCCTAACTTTGAGGCTACACCTTCAGGCTCTTGCTTTGAGACTGACCCGTCTGAAGGGTCATATGATCAGACACCGGAGCACATTCCTTTGTCTCCAGACCCGTACTTTATGGACATCGAGGTGGATGTGGTACACGATAGTCCAGTGCATGGAGATCATCCCACAGCCCCTGCATCTCCTGCCGCTCATATTCCACCGGCCCCTGCCACTCATATTCCACCGGCCCTTGCCGCTCATATTCCACCGGCCCCTGCCACACCTATTCCGGCAGCACAACCTCAACCAGCGCCAACCGATCCAGCTCTGATTGCACTTCTGGAACTGATGGCTGAGATGGTGAATTTGCAATATCAAGCATTGAATGCACAGCGAGAAGCACAGCATGCTCAGCCAGCTCCAGTACCTACCACTTCTCACCCGGACTTCCTGAAGATAGTCATGATTATGAAGAACTTGGGGACGAAGCATTACCAGGGAGGCACTGATCCCTTTGAAGCTGATGCGTGGCTTCACAATCTCGAGCAGAACTTTGCTGCAACCCATTGTCCGGAAGAATTTAAAAAAGATGTGGCTGTTTACTATCTAGAGAAGGATGCCATCAGTTGGTTGTTATGCGTAGAGAGGAACTTTGGAGACTTCAATCTGAGTTGGGATGACTTCCGTACAGCGTTTGTTCGAAATTACTTCCCACCGGAAGCCCGTGATCGATTGGAGATTAAATTCATGGAGCTAGTTCAGGGAGGATTATCTGTTAGGATGTATGAGGAAGAGTTCACCCGTCTCAGGAAGTATGTCCACTATGGTCGAGAGGACGAGATGATGATTATCCGTAAGTTCCTTCGAGGACTTAACCCATATATCAGTAGCAGACTTGAGGCAGTAGAGTTTCATCAGCTTGCTGATCTTGTTGAGCATCATGTGAATGTTGAGGAGGCCATTGCTGCTGAGAGAGATTCTTCTAGCAATGCCACACCACCTAGACGTCCATCTGTTCCGTTCCAGCCTCAGCCGAATTCTGCTGTGCAGCGAGGACGGGGAGGTCGATCTGGAGGTCCTAGACCTAGAACCCCAACTTGTTTCACTTGTGGCCAGCTGGGCCATGTTAGGAGAGATTGTCCGACCGTGGGACAGTTCCAACCGGCTGTACCATCTCACATCACTTTTTTCACGTGTGGAGAGCGAGGACATTACGCGACATCATGTCCACACACTCATCTTGCTCAGCCTGTTGTTTCGAGTGCTCGACCCGCCAGACCAGTTAACCCACCTTTACCCTTACCTCCTGCTAAGCGTCAAGCCACTGCTGGTAGGGCTTACGCTTTAGAGTTACCAGGACCATCCGGACCACCTCAGGGTCCAATTTCAGGTTTGTTTTCTTACCCAATTGAGTGTTGCATAATTTTTTTTAATGATTTTTGAATTAGTGATAATAAAAAATAAAATAGTAAAAGTGGTTGAGTAAGTAATTGGGTAAAGTCAATTATTGACAGGGACTTTGCTTGTGGGTGGAATATCCGCCCACATCCTTTTCGATTCAGGAGCAACACATAGTTTTGTAGCTCCCAAAGTAGCATCCCGATTCGATGGAGAATTCACTAAGGTGAATTTATACATTCCTGTTCTAACTCCCGGAGATCAAGGTCTTGAAACTGAAGGCTGTATTCTAAGAGTTCCAATCATTATCCAAGATATGGTTTTTCCGGCTGATTTTTTAGTTCTCCCCTTAGAGAGGTACGAGGTAATCTTAGGGATGGATTGGCTGTCAAGTTACCGAGCTCACCTTGATTGTGGTCGAGGGAAGATTGTTTTCGAGAGAGATACCCAACCCCCTTTAGCTTACCAAGCATAGTACCAAGTGATGGAGCGTCATTAGTATCAGCATTGAGAATTGAAAACCTTTTGGAGAAGGGTGAAGAAGTATACTTAGTGACCTTAGTTGCTGAACCAGTAGAAGACGAGAAAGAGCAGAACATGGAAGAAATACTAGTAGTCAGAGAATATGAGGACGTGTTTAAGGCATTAGAGGGATTGCCGCCGTCTAGGAGTAACCCCTTTAGTATAAACTTAGAACCCAGATCAGCTGCAATAGCAAAGGCACCATACCGAATGGCACCAGCAGAACTCGCTGAGTTGAAGCAGCAGCTAGCTGATTTGTTAGACAAAGGTTTCATACGTCCTAGTTCAACACCATGGGGAGCACCCGTGCTATTTGTAAAGAAGAAAGACGGAAGCATGCGGTTATGTATTGATTATCGTGGAATCAATAACGTAACCATAAAAGACAAGTACCCACTCCCAAGAATTGATGAGCTATTAGACCAGTTACAAGGTGCAAGCTGGTTTTCAAAGATTGATTTAGCTTCAGGTTATCAACAGATTCCGATTTCCGAAGCCGATATAATGAAGACTGCCTTTAGAACCCGCTATGGACACTTTGAGTTCGTAGTAATGCCTTGTGGTCTTACTAATGCCCTGGCTGCATTTATGCGACTGATGAATGAAGTATTTCGGGATTACCTGGATGAATTTGTTATCATATTCATTGACGACATCCTCATATATTCCCGAAGTGCAGAAGAACACGAAAGGCATCTACGACTAGTTTTGGAGCGTCTCCGAGATCAAAAGCTTTTTGCTAAGCTTAGTAAATGTCGTTTCTGGAAAAGAGAAGTTGTCTTCTTAGGACATCGAGTGTCAGAAGAAGGAGTTGCCGTCGATCCAGAAAAGATAGCTGCTATTAAGGAATGGCCGCATCCGACTTCTGTTACCGAGATTCGAAGTTTTCTTGGATTGGCCGGCTATTACAGAAAGTTTGTCCAAGGATTTGCAAGCGTATCAAAGCCTTTGACTTGTCTTACCGGTAAAGGGATTGCTTATGAATGGAGTATAGAAAACGAGAAAGCATTCGAAAAGTTAAAAGAAGTTTACCGGTAAAGGGATTGTTTATGAATGGAGTATAGAAACCGAGAAAGCCTAACCAACCATACACCGTGTATACGTATGCATCTCAAGTTGGTTTAGGTTGTGTGCTGATGCAGGACGATAAGGTAATCGCCTATGCATCTAGGCAACTAAGAAAGCATGAAGTGAATTGCCGACACATGACCTAGAGATGGCTGCAGTAGTATTTGCCCTTCGGATTTGGCGATAATACTTGTATGGTGAGAAGATCGAATTGTTCACTGACCATAAAAGCCTTAAGTATCTTTTCACTCAACCTGATTTGAACCTAAGGCAAAAACGATGGATGGAGTTCGTAGCTGATTACGACATGCAGATCCTATATCATCCAGGAAAAGCCAACATTGTTGCTGATGCGTTGAGCAGAAGGAAAGTTGATGTAGATATTGAAAAAGAACTCCAGAACCTGGAAGCGGATTCAAGATGATTAGTTTGGCTGCCTTAGAAGGAGAGGAAAGAGAACCTCTAGGACTACAAGCAGTAAGCCAAGCTGGTTTACTTTCTCGTATCCGAGAATATCAAATGAGAGATGTGAACCTGAAGAAGATACGAGAGCAGTTGAATAAAGGAAACTTCGGAGGATATCAAGTTGCAAGTGATGGAACTTTGTTACTCAATGGTCGAGTAACTGTTCCGAAAGGAGAAGGACTTCAAGAGGAGATTCTAAGGACTGCACACCATTCTCTCTTAAGTATTCATCCCGGGAGCACAATGATGTATCGAGATATCAGAAGATATTACCACTGGCCAAGGATGAAGAGAGATGTTGCCATATGGGTTTCTCAGTGTCAGAGTTGCCAGCGGATAAAAGCTGAACACCAAGTTCCAGGTGGCTTACTTCAAAGCCTACCTATCCCTGAATGGAAATGGGATGCAGTAGCAATGGACTTTATTTCTTGTTTACCTCGAGCACCCGGCCGTGGGAATGATGCAGTTTGGGTGATTGTCGATCGTCTCACCAAATCTGCTCATTTCCTACCAATGAAACTTATAGACAAAGTTGAGACGTTAGCAGAGCTGTATTTGGAGGAAATAGTAAAGCTTCATGGGGTACCAGCAAATATAGTTTCAGACCGATACCCGCGCTTTACAGCTGAATTTGCATATGAGTACAGCATTTCATCCAGAAACCAATGGCCAAACTGAAAGAACCATTAGAACTCTGGAAGATCTGTTAGGGTTGTGTATCCTCGACTGGAATGGTCCTTGGGAAAATTTTTTGCCGTTGATAGAATTCTCCTACAACAATAGCTACCACTCTAGTATTGGTATGTCATCATACGAAGCATTGTATGGTCGACCTTGTAGAACGCCAGTATGTTGGGCAGAAGTTGGTGAGAGAAGAATTCTTGGTCCAGAAATAGTAGATGAGGCTGCAGAGAAAGTAAGGATAATTCAAACCAATATGAAGAAGGCTCAAGACCGACAAAAGAAGTATGCAGACCGCGGTAGAAGAAAAGTCATTTTTGCAGTAAATGATTTAGTCTTCTTGAAAGTAGCTGCACAAAAAGGAAAGGATCGATTTGGAAAAATTGGGAAGCTAGCTACTCGTTATATTGGGCCATATCGAATTGTCGCCAGAGTTGGAGAAGTAGCCTATAGACTAGAACTTCCGCACGATATGCCTATGCATCCGGTATTTCATGTATCGATGTTGCGTAAGCATATACCAGATCCGAATATGGTCGAGCCGCAGCGACCAGAGAACTTGCAACCTAACCTCACTTATCCTGAAGGTCCTTTGCGGATAGGCGAGCGTCGTATCAAGAAATTGAAGAATAGGGAAATTTCGCAAGTAGTATTTTGGGGAAAGCGACAGAGAGTTGTTATAACATGGGAGGATGAAGATAAGTTCCGAGTTGATTATCCAGAACTCTTCTCAGATACCCCAGTCGTCCAGTAAAGGGTGTACACTTGTATTTTGAGAATTCGGGGACGAATTCTTTTAATGGGAGAAGAGTGTAATAACCCTCATGAGCCAATAAATTTTTGGTCGAGAAAAATCCCGCTCGACCAGTTTTTAGTTGGTTTAACAAGGATTAATAAAAATAAAAATCGACCCGGTAGATTAATTTCTCGAAGGTACTGTCTTTTGGTTGAAAGACCTTCACTTGATAGTTTGGTCGAGTCTTAAATATTTTGGTCGAATTTTTATTAAACTGGAAGAGATTTTCCGAGAACAAGACGAGAGCCAAAGACAAGGAATATTTGGTTGAAAAATTATTGAAAATTATTAACCAACTGCTACAAGTAATTTTGGACCAGACTCATGTCTTCCACCAGCCTGCTTTCTCAGTCTTTAATCACATGACTTGCACCTGCCTTGTAAGACCCGATCCCGGCCGACTAGGCTGCGGTCGATGACTCACGTCGCTCAGTCCATACCCGGACCGAACCTCTAAAAATTTTGCCCTTTATTTAAAATATCGCCCATTGGCGAGGGCTAACTCAGATCCTAGCTCAAGACTACCTTAGTCATTCCCTAGCTAGATCCTTTCAACTTATGCACAGCGGAATAGTATCTACTTAACCATTGGTCTATAACCAATATAATACTTGTCTGGTCGAATCACCTCGGCTAATGGTTAGTACACTCAACTACCAGCTAGCTCCAAGGTCAATCCCGAACCCAAATCAAGGCATACAAATCTGAGGTTCCATTGCCCTAACCATTCTATCTAGATCTATGCAACATTGCTAGATCATACCTTTGCCACATCCACGGAGCTTGTTAGCTCATCGGCCCAGCTACTCTAGCTGAATGAACTCATAAACCAGCAGATCGAGCTGTCACACTCGAACTGAGCTAGGACCGAGCTATGGCCAGCTGCCATATACTGCGTCCAGCTCCTTTACACACACAAAACAACTCCCTTAGGTACTTAGTCATTCAGCCAACCATCCCCACAGACATAAGTAACCCTTGAGAAATCTTCAAACAGCTAAGGACATGCTTTTGGCCCTTACCGGCTCTTGCATTGTCCCACATCCTTTTTGCCTTATCAACTTATGATACCCAGTCCAGCTCATTTTCTAACAATGCCCATCAGATCCTGAGTCAATCAACCAACTACCCCACTTGACTCAGAACTGGTGAGTCTTCATACTTCCTAATCAGTCATGGAACCATGTCCCACTGAACCTGATTAGTGTTGCTCTTACCACCAGTGCATCCTTTGATCAATCAGATCAGACACCTTGATCCATCAACCAAGGATCAGGTCGTCCATCCTTGCCCATGATCAGATCACACACGGCCTGCCTTACCAACACCAAGGTTGATAACCAGCAATTCCTTATGATCAATATCATAAGTGAAAATATGTTCCAGCACACAAACATTTGATCAGATATCCTAACACAAGGATCTGACCCCAATATGCCCTCAGGTGCAATTTCGACCACAAGCAAACCTGCTCCAAAAATCAATTAAAATTCATGAAAATTCATGATAAATCATAACTAAGAGGATGGTCCAATCAGATATCCCAGAACCGGCCTCCATCCCATAGATCTCGGCCAAGATCAGCCAAACCGGCCCAAGGGACCATCTCTAAATCAATTCCTAAAAACTCATTAGGATTCATGATAATTCATGATAAATCTTAACTAAGAGAATGGTCAAGTCAGAATTCCAAGAACCGATCTCGATCCTATGGATCTCGACCTAGAACAGCCCCACTGGCCACCTTGACCATCTCGAAATCAATCAGATAAAAATCCCCAAATACCATGATAATTCATGATAATTCACCACTAAGAGGATTCCAAAGTCAGATAGCCATAAATCCATCAGGAAGTAGGAGATTCGGACTTAGCTGCCAAACCAAGGCCATGGAGGGTTCTTCAGAACCAGCCAAGCCATGGTTCAGTGCTACTATGTCTAATCATCAATCTCAATCATAAGAAGAAGAAATAATATGATTAATAATCATAAAACAGAGTAAGGTGTAACTGCAGGACCAGATCAGCCCATAGTGTACCAGACTATGTCCAATTGTCTGCAGTCCCCACCTGTTACCTCATCAGGGGCGTCCATGCTCTTCCTAGCACGCCTTCATCAAACCTTTTTCACATACTTCCAGTATTGATAAGATCTAACCATGGTTCGTGCCCATCACTCCTTCCATGGAATTTCCATGAAACCAGTTTCTATACTGCATCCATCTTCAAGGCTGTTCATGCCTTTGAGAGTGGAGTCAAGCCTTCCCCCTTCTCTCCTAACCAATTGCGTGTGTTCCCAAGACACAGAGGAAGCCTTAGACATGATCATCCATGATCAATCACCATCCAAAGGTCGTGCATCACTTCCCTCTTTGTTCCCCATGAAACTGCTTTCCACACCAATCTCCCTTTAAGGCTGCATTGGCCCTTGGGAATGGATTCCGGCCAACTCCCTCCTTTCCTCACCATTTGCGTGTGTTGACAGGCTCCAGATAAGGCTTTGGGTGTTGTCAACAATGATCAAAACCGTTCAGAGGGTCGTTCTCAACTTCCCCCTTGATCTGCCCCAAAACTGTCTCTTTATGGCCTTCACACCACCATGGGTCTTGGATTGGGAATCCGACCAACTCTCTGTATTTTTCTCTGGATTCTTTGTGTTTCAGGGTGTAGAAGGAAGCCCTGGCGTGACTTCAAAGGCACGGACTTGCCTTCCTTATATAAGAGAAGGGGTGGTTACTTCTTAACCATTGCATCCCTTCGGTATCATTTTTGGCCATTGATTTAATCAATGGTACATATTGCACCCTTTCGCCTATGGCAGTTACCACACGCCCTGGAACTGCCAAACCACTCCTGGACATGTCCAAAACTATCCCACACGGACTGCCCATGCCCCTGGCTCAATCCCAAGAGCCCACCAGCCCATCGGCATACACGGGTCACCCACATGGCCCGGCCACTGTCCAGACCCGGCCCAACTGCCCAAGACCCGAAGACTCAGTCCAGCTGAGTTGAGCTGATCCCCAGCTGATAAAGCTGAGTGAGCTAGACCATCCAGCTCAGGGACCTGACCAACACTTCAGTGAGCTACACCGAGCTGCACTACACTTCACCTAGCTGGTCGAGTTTGCTTACTGCATCGCCCAGCTGTTATACACTGTGTCCAGCTTGCTTTCTTTATCTTCTTCAATCCTTCTAAGTCCTTTGGTCAATTTCCAGACCTAGACTTAGTTTTGCCATGATCCATTCTGATCACTCACTTCATCGAGCTTCACCTGGATCTCATCCAACTACCAGCTCGCTTGTCCAGCTCCTTTGAGCTTGCATCTGCCTTATTTTGGTTTCGTTCCAGCTTCCTGATTCCCTTAACCACGTTTTGGACCATGACACGCTCGTCCTTAGGTCATGTGCCTGACTGGTGTGTTTCCTTGCACCGCAGTCGGTCCGGACGATCCTATCCAGGATCGGGGACATGACATGCCTCCTTGCCTAGCTTCTTCAGTAACTGTCACATGACAATCACAAGCTGCCTGCTTGCCTTGTTTCTTAGATTGTCATGTGAGAAGCACATGAAAGGGCTGGAGTTTCTTCAGGTTAAGGAAAGGACAGCAGCTTGTGCTGAGAGTGCTGAAGCAGCTGGCCAGCTGTCCCCACTCAGCCTAGCTTTGTCCTGAGTGAAACCCTCACCTGAAGCAAGCTCACCTCATATTTAACCCCTCTCCAGCTGCTTCCCACGTTCAGAACCCTGCAGAAAAACCTAGAGAATTTCAGGGAGAAAGAGAGAAAGAAGAACAGAAAAATCAGTGAGAAAAATCAGGAAAATAAATCAAGAAAAAAATTGGTGGTGACCTAATCTTCAACCTTAACTCAGTTTGTTACCTTGAGAAAGATCAGAAGGTGAGATTTTTAAATAAAACCCTAGACCTAGTTGAGTTCAGATGATGATCACACCTTGATCTTTCTCTTTGATCAGTCCAGCCACAAGCTTACCTTGGAGAAGAGGATCAGCTGAGGCCATCTAGTCCTTTGGTTCATCTTGGTAAGCTTTAGTCTCTTACCTCAGTCATGTCTTGATCAGATCTAGTTGATGTTTACATAAGAACTTGGTCGGATCAGTTCTCTAAGTGGTGATATAGTTCAGATTTTGAGTAATTTCGGTTTGAATCAACCTCTTAGAACCACCAGCTATGATGTTCTGATCTGGCTTTGATTAAACCAATTTAAACTCAGTCTGATCTTGTCCTGAACTTTGGTAGACTGACTAGCTGAACTGGTATAGATTGAGTGGAACCAAGCTTGAACTGATCTGATCTAAGGTGTTAAAGCATGAACCAAACTGATCTTGTAGTCATTCACTTCTGTTTCAGGTCAGAGGTGGAGTAAGGCCTTAGGTATCCATCCAGTTTCAAGACTAATCTCTTAGGTGAGTCTAGATAGATGTTGAGATTGATTAATTTAGTAAAGTTTCTCAAGTTTATAAGAGTGGTGTTATGTTTACTTATTGTGAACTATACATAAGAGTAATCAAAATGTTAAAGTAAGGTTAATCCTCATCTTAGTACTTGTGAACAAGTACTAATCTTAACTATGAAATAATCATGGTTTAATTAAGGATTAATCTTGGTTTAATTAAGGATTGATCTTGGTTTAATTAAGGATTGATCTTGGTTTAATTAAGGATTAATCTTGGTTTAATTAAGGATTAATCTTGGTTTAATTAATGATTAATCTTGGTTTAATTGAGAATTAATCTGAGATTAATTAAAGAGTAATCATGATTAATTAAGTACTAATTTTGGATTAATTAAAGATTAATATGAGATTAATTAAGGATTAATCTAAGATTAATTAAGAGTTAATTATAATTAATTAAGGATTAATTATGAATTAATTTTGGAATGATTATGGAAGTAAAATCATGTGAAGTCTTGTTATATTCACTATCCCTAAAGCCCCCGCATTACCGTGACTTGGTCCAGCGAATGGAACAAGGTCATGAATACACGATGATGGGGTAGCTCCCTGGAGACCGTGTACTGCATGACGATGCAGTGTCGGATTGTTCATATCGGACATTCGACAATGATGGTGATGCTAACTCACTAGTCTCGGTTAGCCTTAGTGGTTTCTCGGGTCTAGTATATATATTGTATTATATGAGTATGGTAACGGGCGGGTGTTGTGGAAGTGATGTTTAAAATAAGAATTCACAATGATGATCAATATTAAAGTATAGTACTAGTACTTGCATGATCATGTATATGCATTTGATAATTGCTTGATTTATTATTGATTGTGTTGTGATTCTAGATTCACTGAGTAAACTAGTTGCTCATGACTCATTTGTGTGTGCAGGTAACCCTTAGGCGGGAGACACTTAAATCTTTTGGACGGAAGGAGCGGCCAACCAGAGGTAGTATTTTGTTGTCCTTGCAACGTACCTTTTGATGTATATTTACTTAAAACGTTGTTGGGCAATAGGCCATAGGATAAAACTATAACACTTTGTAAAATGTTTAAAGTAAATAAATAATGTATAAAAGATGTTTATAAATCACGAGTTCTCATATGATATTAGTCCTTGTCCGGGACGACCTAACTATCGAATATTGCTTTATCGGGTTGAAAAGCCTAGAGTAATATCCGATGGGAGCGTCTGTGTTCTTTGGTTGTTGGTCTAAGGCGATCGGATTTATTTCGAGAACCTCGGGTCGACCATCAGGGAACATCGACCGTGTCATTTCCGGTTATCTATGATCGGGGGTGTCACACACAGGGACAGCCACAGATGTCCTGTGTGTGCTAACGGACACGACAGATAGCCACAGACGTCATTTGTGTGCTGGTGGACACCCACGGACGTCCTGTGTGTACTGAACAGACAGCCAACGTGGCCAAAATCACCCGACAGTCCACGGGAAGGGTCAGCGTGCTGAGTCCAAGGACCAACGTGCTGATATGTGTACTGATGGACAGCCACGGACGTCATGTGTGTGCTGACGGACACACACGGACGTCCTGTGTGTGCTGACGGACACACACGGACGTCCTGTATGTGCTGACGGACACACACGGACGTCATGTGTGTGCTGACGGACACCCACAGACGTCCGGTGTATACTGAACAGACAGTCCACGTGGGCCAAAATTACCCGAACAGTCCACAGGAAGGGTCAGCGTGCTGAGTCCAAGGACCAACGTGCTGATATGTGTACTGATGGACAGCCACAGACGCCCTGTGTGTGCTGACGGACACACACGGACGTCCTGTGTGTGCTGACGGACACACACGGACGTCCTCTGTGTGCTGACGGACACCCACAAACGTCCTGTGTGTACTGAACAGACAGTCCACGTGGGTCAAAATCACCCGAACAGTCCACGGGAAGGGTCAGCGTGCTGAGTCCAAGGACCAACGTGTTGATATGTGTACTGATGGACAGTCACGGACGTCCTGTGTGTGCTGACGGACACACACGGACACACACGGGAGCCACAGACGTCCTGTGTGTGCTGACGGACACCCACGGACGTCCTGTGTGTGCTGACGGACACCCACAGACGTCCTGTGTGTGCTGACGGACACCCACGGACGTCCTGTGTGTACTGAACAGACAGCCCACATGGGCCAAAATCACCCGAACAGTCCACGGCAAGGGCCAGCGTGCTGAGTCCACGGACCAGTGTGCTGATATGTGTAGTGATGGACAGCCACAGACGTCCTGTGTGTGCTGACTGACACACACGGACACACACGGACAGCCATGGACGTCCTATGTGTGCTGACGGACAGCCACGGACAGCCACGGATGGCCTGGGTGTGCTAGCGGACACCCACAGACGTCCTGTGTGTGCTAGCGGACACCCACAGACGTCCTGTGTGTACTAAACAGACAGCCCACATGGGCCAAAATCAGCCAAACAGACCACGAGAAGGGCCAGCATGCTGAGTCCAAGGACCATCATGCTGATATGTGTACTGATGGACAGCCACAGACGTCTTGTGTGTGCTGACGGACACACATGAACACACACGGACGTCTTGTGTGGGCTGACGGACACACACGGACGTCCTGTGTGTGCTGACGGACAACCATGGACATCCACGGACGTCCTGATTGTGCTGGCGGTCACCAACTGACACACACTGACAGCCACGGACGTCCTGTGTCTGCTGACGGACAACCACAGACGTCCTGTGTGTGCTGGCGGACACCCACAGACGTCCTGTGTGTACTGAACAGATAGCCCAAGTGGACCAAAATCACCCAAACAGTCCACGGGAAGGGCCAGCGTGCTGAATCCAAAGACCAACGTGCTGATATGTGTACCTGATGGACAGCCACAGACATCATGTGTGTGCTGACGGACACAGACGGACACACACAGACAGCCACGGACGTCCTGTGTGTGCTGGCGGACACCCACGGACGTCCTGTGTGTACTGAACAGACAGCCCATGTGGGCCAAAATCACCCAAACAGTCCACGGGAAGGGTCATCGTGCTGAGTCCAAGGACCAACGTGCTGATATGTGTACTGATGGACAGCCACAGACGCCCTGTGTGTGCTGACGGACACACACGGACACACATGGACACACATGGACACACACGGACAGCCACGGATGTCATGTGTGTGCTGACGGACACACACAGACGTCCTGTGTGTGCTGACGAACACCCAGGACGTCCTGTTTGTACTGAACAGACAGCCCACATGGGCTAAAATCACCCGAACAGTCCATGGGAAGGGCCAGCGTGCTGAGTCCAAGGACCAGCGTGCTGATATGTGTACTGAAGGACAGCCACGGACGTCATGTGTGTGCTGACTGACACACACAGACACACAGGGACAGCCACAGACGTCCTGTGTGTGCTGACAGACACCACAGACAGCCACGGACGTCATGTGTGTGCTGGCGGACACCCACGAACATCCTGTGTGTACTGAATAGACAGCCCACGTGGCCAAAATCACCCGACAGTCCACGGGAAGGGTCAGCGTGCTGAGTCCAAGGACCAACGTGCTGATATGTGTACTGATGGACAGCCAAAGACGTCATGTGTGTGCTGACGGACACACACGGACGTCCTGTGTGTGCTGACGGACACACACGGACGTCCTGTGTGTGCTGACGGACACTGTAGAAACCCGTTAAAAAAAAGGAGAGAGAATGGTCGAGTACCTTTGTGGTGGCCGAGTTGCGGGTGATCGAGAAGTTTTGAAGTACGAAGTGGGCGAAGAAGTGATCGTGAGTTAACTATGGGTCGAATAAGTTGCTCGACCATAGTTAGAAGATGTCTTAGATTGATGAGACAGACGTTTTCGAAGCATAACATTTTTAGAAGCTCGCCGTTTTGGAAGAATGACGTTTCTTCAGCATGAAGTTTTCCGCAAAACTTCGTATCAGCGGAATATTATTTCGAAGACATTGGAAACATGATGGGAATTAAGCACGACGGGAAGTAAGCACGACGGGAAGCAAGCACGACGGGATTGAAGCACGAGGTGGATCGACCAAGGACGAGGTGTCTCCGCGCAAGCAACCGAAGCATGCGGCCAGCCATGTGTGTGATGCTGTGGCGCCTTGCATGAGTTCCAGTCATGCAGCCTGACATCTGGGAGGAGTGGTGGCGTCCTGCATGTGTCCTAGACATGCAGCCAGCCATGTGGAGCACGAGGTGGATCGGCCAAACACGAGATGTCGCGACGCATGCAATCGAAGCATGTTGATCGACATGTGTGAGGATGTGTGGCGCCTTGCATGAGCTCCATTCATGCAGCCTGACATCTGGGAGCAGTGGTGGCGTCCTGCATGTGTCCTGGACATGCAGCCAGCCATGTGGAGCACGAGGTGCCGCCGTGCATGCGTCCGGAGCCATGCGGAGGGACACACGGGCTGCCACCAACCTGAAGCTGATTGGCTGGTGTCTCCTATAAATACCCCACGACCCCAGCTCATTTATTCACATCCAGACCTGTCCAAACCAAGTTAAAAACATGAGAGAAAGGTAGAAAAAGAAAGCAAGTGATTCCAAGCTATATCGAGAGTTTTAGAGAGTTTTCGAGGTCAGTTCTCTACTGATTTCGAGTCAGCACCTTGGAAAGGTTCTGTCCAACTGAAGGTCAATCAAGTGAAGATCAGATCAGATGGGAGTCAAGTCAACGTGGCTATAGAGAGAGAGAGAGAGAGAAAGGAAGTGATCGATTCTAGAGTATGGTCGATTCTGAAGACCGATACTCCATCGAGAAGGCCAGTTCCGTCCAATCGGCGATTCTCTATGATTGTGACGCGGAAGCTCTGTCCAATTCAATCCGTCCAAGCCAGTCATATTCTCCTACAATCAAGTGGAGGTGCTTTCCAAGATTAGTTCAGTTCCACAGATTCATATCAGTCGAAGTTCTGCTCGACGCTCCGCCGGAAAGTCCGAAGAACTGTCCAGCAGCTAAAGGAGATTCTGTCCAGATCAGTCTGTCCAGACGTGTCAGTTTCTTCATGATGAAGCCGAGGTTATGTCCAAGTCAAGATCAGTCCAGTCCAGTCAAGTCGTCCATGGGGTTTTGGCCAAGTCTTCTCCGATCAACCAGCTGCTTCTTGCCTAGAACACTGTGAGTTGGTTTGTTCAAACGACCCCAGCTCATTTGAGAACATCCATACCTGTCCAAAGCCAGTTAAAAACGTGAGAGAAAAGTAGAAAAAGAAAGCAAGTGATTCGGAACTATTTTGAGAGTTTTAGAGAGTTTTCGAGATCAGTTCTCTACTGATTTTGAGTCATCGCCATGGGAAGTTTCTGTCCAACTGAAGGTCAATCAAATGAAGATCAGCTCAGATGGAAATCAAGTCAACGTTCCTAGAGAGATAGAAAGAACGAAAGTGGTTGATGTAGAGTATGGTCGATTCTGAAGACCGATACTCCACCGAGAAGGCCAGTTCCGTCCAATCGATGATTATCTACAATTGTGACGCGGAAGCTCTGTCCATATCAATCCATCCATGCCAGTAATATTCTGTGATGGTCAAGTGGAGGTGTTTTCCGGAGTTAGTTCAGATCCACGGGTTCAGATCAGTCGAAGTTCTTCTCGATATTCTGCCGGGAAGGCCGAAGAACTGTCCAGAAGCTAGAGGAGGTTATGTCCGAGTCCAGATCAGTCCGTCCAGACCTGTTAGTATCTTCATGATCAAGCCGAGGGTATGTCCAAGTCAAGGTCAGTACAGTCCAGTCCAGTCAAGGCGTCCCTTGGGTTTTGGCCAAGTCCTCTCTGATCAACCAGCTGCTTCTTGCCTAGAACACTGTGAGTTGGTCTTGTTTGAATTCCACTTTGAATTTAGGGTAGTTTTGTTAGTTCCACTTGGAACTTAGGGAAGATCAAATCGCATATAGAGTAGAATGCTCACGCTGTTGCATGATAGAGTCCTTAGGGTTATTTATGGAACCGGACTCAGTTTAGCACGGGCTAGCTGAGATGAAAAGGAATTAAGACTAAGATAATAACCTGACTAGGACTAGGATGCATCATGTTTTCCATTCTTGCGTGTTGATATGGTTGAGTGCAGGTTCCCGTTATCTTTAAAGATAGTTTCTCAGCGGGAGGCTGGACTATCTGGGTATAGGTTTGATTGAATGGTTTAGTATTGATATTGTAGGTTAGTACTTAGTACTAAGGGTCTTAGGCCATATAGGCCGGACTACTGGTACTATTGGTTTGTGTTGTAGAGTCGAGTGTGTAGAACTTTATCTTTAAGTTATGTTCTAGATTGAGTTTGTGTTGTGTGAGTGTTGTCGACAGTATGTGCATAACCCGCCCATACTAGGCTTGTGTAGGGGTGATTAGTGTTTCCTTGGCCTCGTACCCAGCGGGTTCAAGGAAACCCCTTATTCGCTGGATCGAGAAGACTCAGATTGACGGGGTCATGGCCTATGGCTGAGTGATTACACGACGGTGTAATGTGGCAGTGACCCGAAGGACTGTGGGCTGTCGTGCGGTGACCCAAAGGACTGTGGGCCGCGGTCGGTTGAAAGTTCCTTCTTCTGGCCTTTGTGGTAGGGAGATAGGATATTGCCGATAGAGAGGAGGAACACGAAGTCACCAGGGCCCAGGTTAGAGTGTTGTGTTAGTGTGTCGTAGAGGGTTATGGAACCCTTGAGTCAGTGTAGCACCGATATACGGTGTTACGAGTTGAATCGAGTCGTAGATACTCATAGTTATTATTGTGATTGTGGTAGATTGATTTACTTGCAGGTTCTGGCTTAAGTCCTAAGTCTGGTTTAGGTACCGGATTAGGCTTGGTATGTATTTGGTTATTGTAGGCCTGACGTTGGCCTATATGTGTTTGAGTGATTGCTTGTGAAGGGTGGTGGATATTAAGGCTATGCGGTATCATTGGTTGGCCGATCATGTTCTTGTTTGATTGTTGGTCGATCGACTAATGATACTTGTATAGTTTAAGTGTCTAACACTACATGAGTACTGAACTCAAGCGTATATATGGTTAACTAGGGATTGCTTGTTGACTTGTTTTAATGCAGGTTTCCGTTACTCGAAGCTAGATCATGGCAGGAGGCCAAGTCTAATTTAGTAATGGTTTGCTTAGCCTTAGCTTTTATTGCATGCTAGGGCTAGATTGATTGTTATTTTGGGTTGTCCGGGTTAGAGTCTAGGTTGCGGGTAGATGTCGCCAGCACATTGAGTAACATTAGGTTACTCATCCAACTTTGTTGTCCTTTTTGCATGTCGCTTTAGGTAAGGATGATCGGATAGCTTGGTGCTGGACGTTAGGACCGCCGGTGTAGATTTTCATGCATTTTGTAAACGGTATTGTGGATTTGTGTTTGGTTGACTCGATTTTGTCAGTAGGCCGGGACCGGTCTCAATTATATCAATGTATGGATATTTCTCGAATTAATAAAGTAATTGTTTTATATGCGCTTCATGCGTACTCTGATATTTGACTAGCCCGGTCTAACACAACGTTAGGTCATAGTACGGGTTGAAAAGCCTTAGGCCTCGATCTAACAGAAAACGCTAACTCTTGGTCGGGTTGCAAAGCCTTGAGCCTTGACGCAGTGAGACGAGTTAGGGGATGAACTGGTCTAGGTCGTGGAGTAATTTTTGTGACTCTGACCGGATCGTCCCTAGCCCGTAACGTAGCGCTTCCGGACCATGGTGTTGGGTTGGACGGTCAGTCATGTTCTTGTTTGATTGTTGGCTGGCCCGGTTGGCCTTTCATCTCCAACCCTGGGTGTTGGATGGTTGATCGGTCATGTTCTTGTTTGATTGTTGGCCGGTTGATCGACCATATGTCTAGGATGGTTCTGGGGTGTTACAGTCGGGGGCATTCGTATTTCATAGTGAGATGTGAAATTCTAGGATTTATGAAAGACGAACAACTGCGAAAGCATTGGCCAAGGATGTTTTCATTAATCAAGAACGAAAGTTGGGGGCTCGAAGACGATCAGATACCGTCCTAGTCTCAACCATAAACGATGCCGACAAGGGATCAGCGGATGTTGCTTTTAGGACTCCACTGGCACCTTATGAGAAATCAAAATTTTTGGGTTCCGGGGGGAGTATGGTCGCAAGGCTGAAACTTAAAGGTATTGATGGAAGGGCACCACCAGGAGTGGAGCCTGCGGCTTAATTTGACTCAATACGGGGAAACTTACCAGGTCCAGAAATAGTAAGGATTGACAGACTGAGAGCTCTTTCTTGATTCTATGGGTGGTGGTGCATGGCAGTTCTTAGTTGGTGGAGCAATTTGTCTGGTTAATTCCGTTAACGAACGAGACCTCGGCCTGCTAACTAGCTACGTGGAGGCATCCCTTCACGGCCGGCTTCTTAGAGGGACTATGGCCGTTTAGGCCAAGGAAGTTTGAGGCAATAACAGGTCTGTGATGCCCTTAGATGTTCTGGGCCGCATGCGCGCTACAATGATGTATTCAACGAGTTCACACCTGGGCCGACAAGCCCGGGTAATCATTGAAATTTCATCGTGATGGGGCTAGATCATTGCAATTGTTGGTCTTCAACGAGGAATTCCTAGAAAGCACGAGTCATCAGCTCGCGTTGACTACATCCCTGCCCTTTGTACACACCGCCCGTCGCTCCTACCGATTGAATGATCGGGTGAAGTGTTCGGATCGCGGCGACGTGGGTGGTTTTCCGTCTGCGATATCGCGAGAATTCCACTAAACCTTATCATTTAGAGGAAGGCAAAGTCGTAACAAGGTTTCCGTAGGTGACCCTGCGGAAGGATCATTGTCGTACCCTGGAAACAGAATAACCTGAGAACGATGAAACATCACTCTCGGTAGGCCGGTTTCTTACTGTGCCTGCCGATTCCGTGGTTATGCGTTCATCCATGCCCAAGGTAAGACCCGATCCCGGCTCTTAAGCCCAAACTGATCTGCGGCCTTAACCTTTCAATCTAAGTCCGAGTGAACCAAGTTTTAAGTCTTATCTTTCTAAATTCAATTCAATTCAACTGAGGTTCAATACAATAAATCTAAACAAGGAAACATAAGGGGCAAATTAATTGTATAAATATAAACTGAGATCATACATCATTTTTTGGTTCGTCCTAATAAGTTATACACACTTAGTCTAACATAAGTTCACAAGTTGCACAATAGGCTATCAGTATTTCACATCTATCTACAATGACCCATTCACCACACATCTTTCCGTGGCCTGAGTCTTCACGGTTCCTTTCCCTTACCACGGTCCATGTCCAATCCTGAAACCACACAAGACACAATGCACATTCATAAGACTGATATCCTAACATCAAGTCTAGATAAGCATGGTTCGGCTACTTAGAATCTATAACCTGTCCAAACCAACATACTCAAATAAATTCCAAAAAACAAATTAAAATTCATGATAATCCCTGATAAATCCCAACTAAGAGATGCCCACAAACAGTTTCCAATGAATCACACTAGAACATCCAAATCCGACCATGAACAGTCTGGCCAAAGGCCAAGGACTTGGATACTGAACCGGCCAGGGCCTTGGTTCAGTGTTCCCTGTATGAACAGAACAAACGAACACAATAATCGGATAGGACAAGCCACAAGCCCGATCGGATTATCAGCCGGCTAGGGGCGATCGCTTGCCATCCACACCACTGACCTTAGGCGTTCTCTCCCCAGGCGCCATCTCCTTCTCTTTGTCCTTCTCTCTGTCTCTCTGTCTGGTATCCATCTCCTCAGGCCTTGCTTCCCACGATCTGGTTTCTCCTGGAACAGCCAAGCCTCTCGCCGGTTCTCTCCTTGAATCGCCTGTTCTCTCTTCTCTTTTTGGGGTTTGTCTCTCACGATTTTGGCAGAGGTTTCCCTTAAGAATTCAGTGTCAAATTCTGGATCCAGGGCTCTGTATTTATAGAGAAAGGGAGTCGGAACTGCCATGGGGCCGAAGTGGTGGGAGTTGTAACCGAAAAGGTGTCTCTCTCTCCCTTGCAACCGTTCGGTAATACCTGCCCCCAACCGGTCCTCAACTGGCTCCAACTGTTCCTGTCCCTGTCGGTTCTCTATTTTGAAGCCAAGGCCAAGCCCTTTAACTGACCGTCCATACCGTGCCTGCACCATCTAACCGAACCACCATAACCGTCCTTGTAACCGCCCCAACCGTCCCGGACATGAACACTCGACCCAGCTGAGTCGAGCTGACTGCTAGCTGGTCCCAGCTGAGTGAGCTAGTTCTTCTAGCTCCATGAACTGATGCATACTGACTGAGCTCCCATTGAGCTTCCCTGAGCTGCCCAAGCTCGGCCGCTGTCCCATACAGCTCCCACATCACTCGTCCAGCTCTATTAAACCCATTCTTTCTTCACCCTGGTTAAGTCTCAACACTTTGATGCCTTTAACCCTATGTCTGAGCCATGATACGCTTGTCTACTGGTCTAATGACCTGACTGGTGTGTCTCCCCGCACCATGGCTTGTCCCAACGATCCTATCTCGGACCAGGGACATGACACCCAAGACTTCTGTTTTGGTTGGATCGTACGCATAGCTTCCGGATATCACTAAACAGCCTGCTTTTGCCAACCCAGGGACGGTATTTGTTCGGAAGCAGTGCTGCAATGTAAAGTCTAAAACGACTCTTGACAATGGATATCTCGGCTCTCGCATGAACATCGAGTCTTTGAACGCAAGTTGCGCCCCAAGCCTTCTGGCCGAGGGCACGTCTGCCTAGGTGTCACAAATCGTCGTCCCCCATCCTCTCGAGGATATGGGACGAAAGCTGATCTCCCGACGCGGTTGGCCAAAATCCGAGCTAAGGATGCCAGGAGCGTCTTGACATGCGGTGGTGAATTCAATTCTCGTCATATAGTCAGACATTCCGGTCCAAAAGCTCTTGATGACCCAAAGTCTTCAACATGACCCCAGGTCAGGCGGGATCACCCGATGAGTTTAAGCATATCAATAAGCGGAGGAAAAGAAACTAACAAGGATTCCCTTAGTAACGGCGAGCGAAGCGGGAAGAGCCCAGCTTGAAAATCGGACATCTTTGGCGTTCGAATTGTAGTGTGGAGAAGCGTCCTCAGCGACGAACTGGGCCCAAGTTCCCTTGAAAGGGGCGCCAGAGAGGGTGAGAGCCCCGTCGAGTCCGGACCCTGTCGCACCACATCGGGCGCTGTCTACGAGTCGGGTTGTTTGGGAATGCAGCCCCAATCGGGCAGTAAATTCCGTCCAAGGCTAAATATGGGTGAGAGACCGATAGCGAACAAGTACCGCAAGGTAAAGATGAAAAGGACTTTGAAAAGAGAGTCAAAGAGTTCTTGAAATTGTCGGGAGGGAAGCGGATGGGGGCCGGTGATTCGTCCCAGTCGGATGCGGAACGGAGCAATCCGGTCTGCCGATCGATTCGGGCCGTGGACCGACGCAGATTAAGGTGGTGACCTAAGCTCGGGCTTTTGTTACTCCCGCGGAGACGTCGCTGCCTTAATCGTGGTCTGCAGCACACGCCTCACGGCGTGCCTTGACATCTGCGTGCTCAGGGCGTCGGCCTGTGGGCTCCCCATTCGACCCGGCTTGAAACACGGACCAAGGAGTCTGATATGTGTGCGAGTCAACGGGTGAGTAAGCCCGTAAAGCACAAGGAAGCTGATTGGCTGGATCCCTCAAGGGTGCACAGCCGACCGACCTTGATCTTCTGAGAAGGGTTCGAGTGTAAGCATGCATGTCAGGACCCGAAAGATGGTGAACTATGACTGAGCGGGGCGAAGCCAGAGGAAACTCTGGTGGAGGCCCACAGCGATACTGACGTGCAAATTGTTCGTCTGACTTGGGTATAGGGGTGAAAGACTAATCGAACCATCTAGTTGCTGGTTCCTTCTGAAGTTTCCCTCAGGATAGCTGGAGCTCGGAAACAAGTTCTATCGGGTAAAGCCAATGATTAGAGGCATCGGAGACGCAATGTCCTCGACCTATTCTCAAACTTTAAATAGGTAGGACGGGGTGGCTGCTTTGTTGAGCCATCCCACGGAATCGAGAGCTCCAAGTGGGCTATTTTTGGTAAGCAGAACTGGCGATGCGGGATGAACCGGAAGCCGGGTTACGGGTGACCAACTACGAGCTAGCCTAGAACCCACAAAGGGTGTTGGTGGATTAAGACAGCAGGACTGTGACACCCCCGATCATAGATAACTGGAACTGACACGGTCGATGTTCCCTGATGGTCGACCCGAGGTTCTCGAAATAAATTCGATCGCCTTAGACCAACAACCAAAGAACACAGACGCTCCTATCGGATATTACTCTAGGCTTTTCAACCCGATAAAGCAATATTCGATAGTTAGTTCGTCCCAGACAAGGACTAATATCATATGAGAACTCGTGATTTATAAACATCTTTTATACATTATTTATTTACTTTAAACATCTTACAAAGTGTTATAGTTTTATCATATGGCCTATTGCCCAACAACGTTTTAAGTAAATATACATCAAAAGGTACGTTAAAAGGACAACAAAATACTACCGCTGGTTGGCTGTTCCTTCCGTCCAAAAAGTAAAGTGTCTCCCGCCTAAGGGTTACCTGCACACACGAATGAGTCATGAGCAACTAATTTACTTAGTGAATCTAGAATCACAACACAATCAATAATAAACCAAACAGTTATCAAATGTATATACATGATCATGCAAGTACTAGTACTATACTTTAATATCGATCATCATTGTGAATTCTTATTTTAAACATCACTTCCACAACACCCGCCCGTTACCATACTCATATAATACAATATATATACTAGACCCGAGAAACCACTAAGGCTAACCGAGACTAGTGAGTTAGCATCACCATCATTGTCAAATGTCTAATATGAACAATCCGACACTGCATCGTCATGCAGTACACGGTCTCTAGGGAGCTACCCCATCATCGTGTCTTCATGACCTTGTTCGGTTCGCAGGACCAAGTCACGGTAATGCGGGGGCTTTAGGGATAGTG
>NW_022610716.1:47500-63050 GCF_000309985.2 Brassica rapa
CACACGGACAGCCACTGACGTCCTGTGTGTGCTGACGGACAAACACGGACATCCTGTGTGTGCTGACGGACAACCACGGATGTCTTGTGTGTACTGACGAGACAGCCCACGTGGTCCAAAATCACCCGAACAGTCCACGGGAAGGGCCAGCGTGCTGAGTCCAAGGACCAACGTGCTGATATGTGTACTGATGGGCAGCCACGGATGTCCTGTGTGTGCTGACGGACACAGACGGACACACAAAGACACACACGGACAGCCACTGACGTCCTGTGTGTGCTGGCGGACATCCACGGACGTTCTGTGTGTACTCCACAAACAGCCCACGTGGGCCAAAATCACCCGAACAGTCCACTGGAAGGGTCAGCGTGCTGATTCCAAGGACCAACGTGCTGATATGTGTACTGATGGACAGCCACGGACGTCCTGTGTGCTGACGGACACACACGAACACACACAGACAGCCACGGACGTCCTCTGTGTGCTGACGAACACACACAGACATCCTGTGTGTGCTGACGGACAACCACAGACGTCCTGTGTGTACTGACAAGACAACCCACGTGGTCCAAAATCACCCAAACAGTCCACGGGAAGGGCCAGCGTTCTGAGTCCAAGGACCAGTGTGCTGATATGTGTACTGAGGAACAGCCACGGACGCCTTGTGTCTGCTGACGGACACACACAACACACACGGTCACACACAGACAGCCACGGACATCCTGTGTGTGCTGACGGACAGCTATGGACAGCCACAGACGTCCTGTGTGTGCTGGTGGACAGCCATGGACGTCCTGTGTGTACTGAACAGACAGCCCACGTGGGCCAAAATCACCCAAACAGTCCACGGGAAGGGCCAGCATGTTGAGTCTAAGGACCAGCGTGCTGATATGTGTACTGATGGACAGCCAAGGATGTCCTTTGGTGCTGACGGACACACATGAACACAAACGGACACAATCGGACAGCCACGGACAGCCACGGACGACCTGTGTGTGCTGGCGGACACCCACAGACGTCCTGTGTGTACTGAACAGACAGCCCACGTGGGCCAAAATCACCCGAACAGTCCACGGGAAGGGTCAGCATGACCAACGTGCTGATATGTGTACTGATGGACAGCCACGGACGTTATATGTGTGCTGACGGACACACACAGACGTCCTGTGTGTGCTGACGGACACACACGGACGTCCTGTGTGTACTGAACAGACAGCCCACGTGGGCCAAAATCACCCGAACAGTCCACGGGAAGGGCCAGCGTGCTGAGTCCAAGGACCAACGTGCTGATATGTGTACTGATGGACATCTGTGTGCTGACGGACACACACGGACATCCTGTGTGTGCTGACGGACAACCACGGACGTCCTGTGTGTACTGACGAGACAGCCCACGTGGTCCAAAATCACCCGAACAGTCCACGGGAAGGGCCAGCGTGCTGAGTCCAAGGACATGTGTGCTGATATGTGTACTGATGGACAGCCACAGACGTCTTGTGTGTGCTGACGAACACACACGAACACACACGGTCACACACGGATAGCCACAGACGTCCTATGTGTGTGCTGCCGGATAGCTATGGACATCCACAGACGTCCTATGTGTGCTGGCGGACAGCCATGGATGTCCTGTGTGTACTGAACAGACATCCCACGTGGGCCAAAATCACCCAAACAGTCCACGGGAAAGGCCAGCGTGCAGAGTCCAAGGACCAGCGTGCTGATATGTGTACTGATGGACAGCCAAGGACGTCATGTGTGTGCTGACGGACACACATGGACACACACAGACACAGACGGACAGCCAAGGACGTCCTGTGTGCGCTGACGGACAGCCACGGACGTCCTGTGTGTTCTGACGGACACCCACGGACGTCCTGTGTGTACTGAACAGACAGCCCACATGGGCCAAAATCACCCGAACAGTCCACGGGAAGGGTCAGCATGCTGAGTCCAAGGACCAACGTGCTGATATGTGTACTGATGGACTGCCACGGACGTCCTGTGTGTGTTGACAGACACACACGAAAAAACACAGACAGCCATAGACGTTATGTGTGTGCTGACGGACACACACGGATTTCCTGTGTGTGCTGACGGACACCCACGGACGTCCGGTGTGTACTGAACAGACAGCCCACGGAGGCCAAAATCACCTGAACAGTCCACGGGAAGGGCCAGCGTGCTGAGTCCAAGGACCAGCGTGCTGAGTCCAAGGACCAGCATCCTGAGTCCAAGGACCAGCGTGCTGATTTCTGTACTTATGGACAGCCACGGACGTCATGTGTGTGCTGACGGACACACACGGACACACACGGACACCCACAGAAGTCCTGTGTGTGCTGACGGTGAGCCACAGACAGCCACGGATGTCCTGTTTGTGCTGGCGGACACCCACGGACATCCTGTGTGTGCTGTCCGTGTGTGTCTGTGTGTGTCCGTCAGCACACACAAGACGTCCGCGTGTGTCCGTCAGCACACACATGATAACCGTGGCTGTCCGTGTGTGTCTGTGTGTGTCCGTCAACACACATCGGACGTCCGTGGCTGTCCATCAGTACACATATCAGCACGTTGGTCCTTGGACTCAGCACGCTGGCCCTTCCTGTGGACTGTTCGGGTGATTTTGGCCCATGTGGGCTGTCTGTTCAGCACACACAGGATGTTCGTGTGTGTCCGTCAGAACACACAGGACTTCCGTAGCTGTCTGTATGTGTCAGTGTGTGTCCGTGGCTGTCCATCAGTACACATATCAGCACGCTGGTCCTTGGACTCAGCACACTGGCCCTTCCCGTGGACTGTTCGGGTGATTTTGGCCCACGTGGGCTGTCTGTTTAATACACACAGGACGTCCGTGGGTGTCCGTCAGCACACAAAGGACGTCCGTGTGCGTCCGTCAGCACACACAGGACGTCTGTGGCTGTCCGTGTGTGTCCGTGTGTGTATGTGTGTGTCCGTCAGCACATACAATTCGTCTGTGGCTGTCCATCAGTACGCATATCAGCACGTTGGTCCTTGGACTCAGCCTGCTGACCCTTCCCGTGGACTGTTCAAGTGATTTTGGCCCACGTGGGCTGTCTGGTCAGTACACACAGGACGTCCGTCGGTGTCTGCCAGCACACACAGGACGTCCATGGCTGTCCATGTGTGTTTGTCTGTGTACGTCAACACACACAGGACATATGTGGCTGTCCATAAGTACACATATAAGCACGTTGGTCCTTGGACTCAGCATGCTGGCCCTTCCCGTGGACTGTTTGGGTGATTTTGCCAATCTGGGCTGTCTGTTCAGTACACACAGGACGTCCGTGGGTGTCCGCCAGCACACACAGGACGTCCGTGGCTGTCTGTGGCTGTCCATCAGCACACACAGGACGTCTGTGGCAGTCTGTGTGTGTCCGTCAGCACACACAGGACGTCTGTGGCTGTCCGTGTGTGTCCGTGTGTGTCTGTCTGTGTCCGTCAGCACACACATGACGTCAATGGCTGTCCATCATTACACATATCAGCACGTTGTTCCTTGGACTCAGCACGCTGGCCCTTCTCGTTGACTGTTTGGGTGATTTTGCCAATGTGGGCTGTCTGTTCAGTACACACAGGACGTCCGTGGGTGTCTGTCAGCACACACAGGATGTTCGTGTGTGTCCGTCAGCACACACAGGACGTCCGTGGCAGTCCATCAGTAAACATATCAGCACGTTGGTCCTTGGACTCAGCACGCTGGCCCTTCCCGTGGACTGTTTGGGTGATTTTGCCAACGTGGGCTATCTGTTCAGTACACACAGGACGTCCGTGGGTGTTCACCAGCACACACAGGACGTCCATGGTTGTCTGTGGCTGTTCGTCAGCACACACAGGATGTCCTTGTGTGTCCGTGTGTGTCCGTCATAACACACATGACGTCCGTGGCTGTCCATCAGTACACATATCAGCACGTTGGTCCTTTGACTCAGCACGCTGACCATTCCCGTGGACTGTTCGGGTGATTTTGTCCCACGTGGGCTGCCGGTTCAGAACAAAAAGGACATCGGTGGGTGTCGGTCAGCACACATAGGACATCCGTGTCTGTCCGTGTGTGTCCGTGTGTGTCTGTATGTGTCCGTCAGCACACACAAGACATTCGTGGCTGTCCATCAGTACACATATCAGCACGTTGGTCCTTGGACTAAGCACGCTGGCCCTTCCTATGGACTGTTTGGGTGATTTTGGCCCACGTGGGCTGTCTGTTCAGTATACAAAGGACGTCCGTGGGTGTCCGCCAGCACACACATGACGTCTGTGGCTGTCCGTCAGCACACACAGGACGTCTGCGGCGGTCCGTGTGTGTCCGGGGTGTGTCCGTCAGCACACACAGGACGTCCGTGGGTGACTGTCAGCACACACAGGTCGAATGTGGCTGGCCATCAGTACACATATAAGCACGTTGGTCCTTGGACCCAGCACGCTGGCCCTTCCCGTGGACTGTTTGGGTGATTTTGCCAATGTGGGCTGTCTGTTCATTACACACAGGACGTCTGTGGCTGTCCGTGGCTGTCCGTGTGTGTCGGTCAGCACACATAGGACGTCCGTGTCTGTCCGTGTGTGTCCTTGTGTGTCCGTGTGTGTCCGTCAGCACACACCGGACGTCCGTGGCTGTCCATCAATACACATATCAGCACGTTGGTCCTTTGACTCAACACGCTGACCATTCCCGTGGACTGTTCGGGTGATTTTGGCCCACGTGGGCTGTCTGTTCATTATACAAAGGACGTCCATGGGTGTCCGCCAGCACACACAGCACGTCCGTGGCTGTCTGTGGCTGTCCGTCAGCACACACAGGACGTCTGTGGCTGTCTGTGTGTGTCTGGGGTGTGTCCGTTAGCACACACAGGACGTTCGTGGGTATCCGTTAGCACACACAGGACGTCCGTGGGTGTCCGTCAGCACACACAGGACGTCCGTGGGTGTCCGTCAGCACACACAGGACGTCCGTGTGTGTCCGTTAGCACACACAGGACTTCCGTGGCTGTCCGTGTGTGTCCGTCAACACACATAGGATGTCCGTGGCTGTCCATCAGTACACATATCAGCACGCTGGTCCTTGGACTCAGCACGCTGGCCCTTCCCGTGGACTGTTCGGGTGATTTTGGCCCACGTGGGCTATCTGTTCAGTACACACAGGACGTCCATGGGTGTCCGTCAGCACACACAGGACGTCCGTGTGTGTCCGTCAGCACACACATGACGTCCGTGGCTGTCCGTGTGAGTCTGTGTGTGTCCGCTTGTGTCCGTCAGCACACACAAGACGTCCATGGCTGTTCATCAGTACACATATCAGCACGTTGGTCCTTGGACTCAGCACGCTGACCCTTCCTGTGGACTGTTCAGGTGATTTTGGCCCACGTGGGCTGTCTGTTCAGTACACACAGGACGTCCGTGGGTTTCCGCCTGCACACACATGACGTCCGTGGCTGTCCGTGTGTGTCCGTGTGTTTTCGTCAGCACACACAGGACGTCCGTGGCTGTCCATCAGTACACATATCAGCACGCTGGTCCTTGGACTCAGCACGCTGGCCCTTCCCGTGGAGTGTTTGGGTGATTTTGGCCCACGTGGGCTGTCTGTTCAGTACACACAGGACGTCCGTGGGTGTCTGCCAGCACACACAGGACGTCTGTGGCTGTCTGTGGCTGTCCGTCAGCACACACAGGATGTCTGTGGCTTTCCGTGTGTGTCCGTCAGCACACACAGGACGTCCGTGGCTGTCCATCAGTACACATATAAGGACGCTGGTCCTTGGACTCAGCATGCTGGCCTTTCCCATGGACTGTTCAGGTGATTTTGGCCATCTGTTCAGTACACACAGGACATCTGTGGGTGTCCGTCACCACACACAGGACGTCCGTGTGTGTCCATCAGCACACATAGGACGTCCGTGGCTGTACGTGTGTGTCCGTGTGTGTCTGTGTGTGTCCGTCAGCACACACAAGACGTCCGTGGCTGTCCATCAGTACCAATATCAGCACATTGGTCCTTGGACTCAACACGCTGACCCTTCACGTGGACTGTTTGGGTGATTTTGGCCCACGTGGGCTGTGTGTTCAGTACACAATGGACGTTGGTGGGTGTCGGTCAGCACACATAGGACGTCCATGTCTGTCCGTGTGTGTCCGTGTGTGTCTGTTTGTGTCCGTGTGTGTCTGTCTGTGTCCGTCAGCACACACAGGAGATTCGTGGCTCTCCATCAGTACACATATCAGCACGTTGGTCCTTGGACTCAGCACGCTGGCCCTTCCCGTGGACTGTTTGGGTGATTTTGGCCCACGTGGGCTGTCTGTTCAGTATACAAAGGACGTCCGTGGGTGTCCGCCAGCACACACAGGACGTCCGTGGCTGTCCGCCAGCACACACAGGACGTCTGTGGCTGTCTGTGTGTGTCCAGGGTGTGTCCGTCAGCACACACAGGACGTCCGTGGGTGTCCGTCAGCACACACAGGACGTCTGTGGGTGTCCGTCAGCACACACAGGACGTCCGTGCGTGTCGGTTAGCACAAACAGGACTGCCGTGGCTGTCCGTGTGAGTCTGTGTGTGTCCGTCAACACACATAGGATGTCTGTGGCTGTCCATCAGTACACATATCAGCACACTGGTCCTTGGAGTCAGCACGCTTGCCCTTCCCGTGGACTGTTCGGGTGATTTTAGCCCACGTGGTCTATCTGTTCAGTACACACAGGACATCCGTGGGTGTTCGTCAGCACACACAAGACGTGTGTGTGTGTCAGCACACACATGACATCCCTGGCTGTCTGTGTGAGTCCGTGTGTGTTCGTTTGTGTCCGTCAGCACACACAAGACGTCTGTGGCTGTCCATCAGTACACATATCAGCACGTTGGTCCTTGGACTCAGCACGCTGACCCTTCCCGTGGACTGTTCGGATGATTTTAGCCCACGTGGGCTGTCTATTCACTACACACAGGACGTCCGTGGGTGTCCGCCAGCACACACATGACATCTGTGCCTGTCCGTGTGTGTCTGTGTGTGTCCGTCAGCACACACGGGACGTCCGTCGTTGTCCGCGTGTGTCCGTCAGCACACACAGCACTTCCATGGCTTTCCGTGTGTGTCCATCAACACACATAGGACGTCTGTGGCTGTCCATCAGTACACATGTCAGCACGTTGGTCCTTGGACTCAGGACGCAGGCCCTTCCCGTGGACTGTTCGGGTGATTTTGGCCCACGTGGGCTGTCTGTTCAGCACACACAGGACGTCCGTGGGTGTCTGCAAGCACACACAGGACGTCCGTGTGTGACTGTGTGTGTTCGTCAGCACACACAGAACATCCGTGGTTGTCCGCGTGTGTCCGTCAGCACACACAGGACTTCTGTGGCTGTCCGTGTGTGTCCGTGTGTGTCCGTCAACACACATAGGACGTCTGTGGCAGTCCATCAGTACACATATCAGCACGTTGGTCCTTGGACTCAGCACGCTGGCCCTTCCCGTGGACTGTTCGGGTGATTTTGGCCCACGTGGGCTGTCTGTTCAGCACACACGGGATGTCCGTGTGTGTCCGTCAGAACACACAAGACTTCCGTGGCTGTCCGTGTGTGTCCGTCAGCACACACAGGACATCCGTGGCTGTCCATCAGTACTCATATCAGCACGCTGGTCCTTGGACTCAGCACGCTGGCCCTTCCCATGGACTGTTTGGGTGATTTTGGCCCACGTGGGCGGTCTGTTCAGTACACACAGGACGTCCGTGGGTGTCCGTCAGCACACACAGGACGTCGGTGTGTGTCCGTCAGCACACACAGGACGTCTGTGGCTGTCCGTGTGTGTCCGTGTATGTATGTGTGTGTCCGTCAGCACACACAAGACGTCCGTGGGTGTCCATCAGTACCCATATCAGCACGTTGGTCCTTGGACTCTGCCTGCTGACCCTTCCTGTGGACTGTTCAAGTGATTTTGGCCCACGTGGGCTGTCTGTTCAGTACACACAGGATGGCCGTGGGTGTCTGACAGCACACACAGGACGTCCATGGCTGTCCGTGTGTGTCCGTGTGTATCTGTCTGTGTCCGGACGTATGTGGCTGTCCATCAGTACACATATAAGGACGTTGGTCCTTGGACTCAGCACGCTGGCCCTTCCCGTGGACTGTTTGGGTGATTTGCCAATGTGGGCTGTCTGTTCAGTACACACAGGACGTCCGTGGGTGTCCGCCAGCACACGCAGGACGTCCGTGGCTATCCATGGCTGTCCGTCAGCACACACAGGACGTCTGTGGCAGTCTGTGTGTGTCCGTCAGCACACACAGGACGTCTGTGGCTGTCCGTGTGTGTCTGTGTGTGTCTGTCTGTGTCCGTCAGCACACACATGATGTCCGTGGCTGTCCTTCAGTACACATATCAGCACGTTGGTCCTTCGACTCAGCACGCTGACCATTCCTGTACACTGTTCGGGTGATTTTGGCCCATGTGGGCTGTCTGTTCAGTACACATAGGACGTCGGTGGGTGTCCGTCAGCACACACACAGGACGTCCGTGTCTGTCCGTGTGTGTCCGTGTGTGTCTGTCTGTGTCCGTCATCACACAAAGGACATTCGTGGCTGTCCATCAGTACACATATCAGCACGTTGGTCCTTAGACTCAGCACGCTGGCCCTTCCCGTGGACTGTTTGGGTGATTTTGCCAACGTGGGCTATCTGTTCAGTACACACAGGACGTCCGTGGGTGTCCACCAGCACACACAGGATGTATGTGGCTGTCCATCAGCACACACAGGATGTCCTTGTGTGTCCGTCAGCACACACAGGACGTCTGTGGCTGTCCATCAGTACACATATCAGCACGTTGGTCCATTGACTCAGCACGCTGACCATTCCCGTGGACTGTTCGGGTGATATTGGCCCACGTGGGCTGTCTGTTCAGTACACAAAGGACGTCGGTGGGTGTCGGTCAGCACACAGAGGACGTCCGTGTCTGTCTGTGTGTGTCTGTCTGTGTCCGTCAGCACACACAGGACATCCGTGTGTGTCCGTCAGCACACATTGGATGTCCGTGGCTGTCCGTTTGTGTCTGTGTGTGTCCATCAACACAGACAGGACGTTCGTGGCTGTCTATCAGTACACATATCAGCACGTTGGTCCTTGGACTCAGCACGCTGGCCCTTCCCGTGGACTGTTTGGGTGATTTTGGCCCACGTGGGCTGTCTGTTCAGTACAAACAGGACGTCCGCGGGTGTCCGACAGCACACACAAGACGTCTGTGGCTGTCTGTGGCTGTCCGTCAGCACACACAGGACGTCTGTGGCTGTCCGTGTGTGTCCGTGTGTGTCCGTCAGCACACACAGGACGTCCCTGGCTGTCCATCAGTACACATATTAGCACGCTGGCCTGTAAGACCCGAACCCTGGCCTCTCGACCTGATGGAGTCCGCAGGCTTACTTATTAATTTCTTTGCTTGTTTGATCCATTTTAAGTCTTTTAGTTACTAAGTCATATTCGAATATGAGGTTCATAAACAAAGGAACAGATTGCACAGCGGAATAACAATGTATAAACTTTGTATTACTTGGAAACATGAGATTCAATTCACCACTTCTTAACAGTCTCATAGACAATCACTAGTTCATCTCTAGCATCATCTAACCACACGTTACACAGCCTCTCACTGACCGAGCCTTCACGGCTCCTTGGCTTGACCAGAACCAACCTTAGTTCCTGAAACCACAACCAGATAAGCATTAATCATAACCGAGAATAGAACGGATTGATTCTACAATTCTTGGCTTGGTTCCTAGAACTTAGATAAACCTCAGTCAACATAATCTTAAAACGTACGAACCTACCTACCGTATCCTAAGTCATTCAACCAACCACCCCTTGACTTAGAATCAGATAGATAGTCCAGAATAGATAAGCAGAACACACCAACAGATCCGGATCGTCCTCAAAGACCAATCCGTCTAACCGGATAGAATCTAGGTGCGACCGGCCAATGAAGTCCAGCTCAATGGCCCAACGGACTCCCTTACCTGATCTGGCCTTAGGCCTGTATCCAATCGGCCGAGTAAGCCTCAAGCCTAATCCGGAAGGCTTAGCAACCGGTCAGACCTTGCGACTCTACCTTGGCTTAGACAAACCGTGACCTTGTCCTAACTAGACAAGCCATAGGCTGATCCATAAGGATCGGTCCTAACCTGTCCCGAAAGACACCGTTTGGAACATGCACCCTTTGGCCAATCATGCCTCTTGGTCCTCGTACCTTTTGATGTTCGTAACCTTTGGTATCTCGTACCTTTTGGTCACTGACACCCTTTGGCAACTCACAACCTTTGGACACTCATGACTCTTGACAACTCGTGCCCTTTGGGTCATTCCCAACCGTTCGTCCTAACCGCCCAGTCTTGGTGCGATCGGATCATCCGACTAACCGACCCGTGTCTAGTCTAGCGGTTAGATTATGTTCGGCCAAAACCTAGGGACGTGTCCCTTGGACTCAGCCAACACAACCTTTCGTGTTTAACCAGAGAGAAGAGAAGAGAAACGAATTGAAACAGATAAGGAGAGTTGGATGGGACTTAGGAACCGAGCAGAGCCGCGGTGCGGTCGCATGGACCGTCCGTTCGGTCTGATGGAGCCACGGCCCATCACATACCTTGTGAACCACGTCTGGGTTCTCCATGCTCTTCTCCTTGTCTTGATCTCCCATTCTTGACCGGGGTTAGTTCTCAAACGATCAGAGTCGCCGGAACACAACACCACCACAATCGGCCTTTCTCTTGGCCGGAACTCTCTCTTTCTCTCTTTCTTTCTCTCCACCACTTGCATCCCTTCGCCCTTTCTGATTGGGTTTGGGGTCGGTCACAAGCCCAACCCACGCCCAGGCCTCCTGGACTTAGCCCACGGCCTGTCCAAAGACCCAACAGCCCATGGCCTCATGGCCGGACCTCACAGCCCGCCACTGACCCGGACCCGGACCATCGGCCTAAAGCCCGGACAGTCCGTCTAGCTGAGATGAGCTGACTCTCAGCTGCCTCAGCTGAGTGAGCTAGTAGTCCAGCTAGTGGAGCTGACTTAGTAGGGACTGAGCTGGAGTGAACTGAACCTAGCTTCATTGAGCTGGCCGAGCTACTTGTCCACTTCGTCCAGCTACCGTCTTACTCGTCCTAGCTGTCTCTTAGCTTGTATAAGGTTAAGTCTAAGTTTCCTTTTGTCCTTAACCTTCTTTCTCGACCATGAAACGCTTGCCTTGATGTCCTAAGACTGGCTTGCACGTTTCCTCGAACCATGGCCGTCCCAACAATCCTACTCAGGATTGGGGGCGTGAGAAGTCTCCTCCCCTTGGGATGGATTTGTCCTCGAATCCGAATCGAATGCTTCCTCGAAAACAAACTGATCCAACCACTCTGGGTACTCTGCTTTCATTCTAGCTTCGGTTTCCCAAGTGATTATATCCTGACCATTACAGTCCCAGATGACCTTGGCCATCTGGACCGTCTTCTTCCTTGTTGGTTTTTCCATCCTATCTATGATTCGAACTGGCCTCGTTTCCAAGGTTAGTATCTTACCAAGATTGTCTGGAATGGCAGGAAGAGCGATGTCTTGGTCCGTCAAACATTTCCGAAGTTGGGAGACGTGGAACACATTATGAAATGCGTCCATCTTGGCCGGCAAGTCCAACTTGTAGGCCACCATCCCAATTCTTTCAATGACCTTGAACGGCCCCAAGTATCTCGGGTCTAACTTCCGTCTCCCGGAAATTCGGACTCGTCCTTTGAAGGTAATCATTTTGAGATACACCAAGTCACCTACTTGAAACTCGAGATCTTTCCTCCTTCGATCTGCATAGTTCTTTTGGCGATCTTGTGCATGTCTCATCTTGTCCCTCAAGAACTTGATCTTTTTGGTTGTCTCTTCGACAATCTCTGGACCAATCATGCTGCGTTCCCCAACTTGGATCCAGCACAAGGGTGTCCTGCATGGACGCCCATACATAGCTTCGTATGGCGACATGCTAATACTACTATGGAAACTATTGTTGTAAGTAAATTCTACCAGGGGTAGATGTTTTTCCCAGGAATCACCCCAGTCTAAAACACATGCTCGCAACATATCTTGCAACGTCTGGATCGTACGTTCCGACTGTCCATCAGTTTGTGGGTGATAGGCTGTACTCATGTTCACTCTTGTTCCTAAAGCTTTTTGGAAAGCTTTCCAGAAGTAAGATGTAAACCTTGAATCCCTATCTGAAACTATGCTTGCCGGCACACCATGTAGTCGGACGATCTCATCAATGTACTTACGTACAATCTGATCTACCCCATCCGACTTCTTGATAGCCAGGAAGTGTGCTGAGTTGGTTAGTCGATCAACCACAACCCAAACCGCATCTTTCTTATTCCTTGTGGTAGGGAACCCGGTCACAAAGTCCATTGTGATGTGATCCCATTTCCATTCCGGAATAGGCAAGCTTTGCAATAACCCACTAGGCACCTGATGTTCTTGCTTTGATGAGTTGGCAAGTGGAACACTTGACCCACCCACTCCGCAACATCTGCCTTCATACGGATCCAATGATAAAATTTCTTAAGGTTCTGGTACATCTTGGTCGCACCAGGATGAACCGAGAATTTGGACTTATGAGCCTCCCTCATAATCTCTTCCTTTAGACTTCTATCAGTAGGAACACTGATCCGTCCGTTTACTAGGATGGTACCATCCTTTGCAATCTGGTACTCCGTCCTATCATTCTGAGCAACCTTATTCAGGTTCTCGTCCTGACCTTGATCCAACCAGATTCGAGTAAGCAGGTCGGCTTGGTTAACCGCCTCCAACCCCAAAGCTTTGGTTGCCGTAGTCAGCACGTTCAGCCGCAGAGCACGGACCATACCATCCAGGTCGTCCGCCTCCCGTTTGGCCGATACGTCAGCCCTCTTCCGGCTCAAAGCGTCTGCTACCAGATTATCCTTTCCCGAATAGTAGGTGATGTCCAAATCGTAGTCAGCTACGAATTCCATCCACCTCCTCTGCCTTAAGTTTAACTCAGGCTGGGTGAATATATACTTAAGACTCTTATGGTCCGTAAGTATCTGAACTTTGGCGCCATATAAGTATGATCGCCAAATCTTTAAGGCGAATACTACCGCAGCCATTTCGAGATCATGGGTAGGGTAGTTTCCCTCATGTTTCCTCAACTGCCTGGACGCATAGGCAATCACCTTCCCATGCTGGGTCAATACGCAACCTTGTCCAGTGATGGACGCGTCCGTATAGACCACATATGGTTGGTCGGCCTCCGGAAGCACCAGGACGGGTGCGCTAGTCAGCATGTTCTTAAGTGCGGAGAAACATTCCTCACACTCTTCAGCCCATGTGAACTTAACGTCCTTCCCAGTCAACCGCGTCATAGGCTGAGCCAAGCTTGCGAATCCTTTCACAAACTTCCTATAGTAACCTGCCAGCCCTAAGAAGCTTTTGACTTCCGTGGCACTGCGTGGTTGGGGCCAATCCTTGATTGCCCTGATCTTCTTTGGATCCACCAAGATGCCCTGATCGGAAACAATATGGCCGAGGAACCCAATACTCTTCTGCCAAAGACTGCATTTACTGAGTTTAGCATAGAGTTTGTGTTCTCGTAATCGTTCCAGCACGGCTCTCAAGTGTTTCCTATGAGATTCCTCATCCTTGGAATAAAATAGGATATCATCAATGAAGATGATCACGAATTCATCCAAGAAATCCCGGAACACGCTGTTCATCATTTTCATGAAAGCGCGGCAGGTGCATTGGTCAGACGAACGGCATCACTACGAACTCGTAATGACCGTACCTGGTCCTAAATGCCGTCTTCCTAATATCATTTGGCTCTATAGGGATCTGATGATACCCTGAAGCCAAATCAATCTTGGAAAACCACTTGGCTCCTTTGAGTTGATCCAACAGCTCGTCTATCCTGGGCAACGGGTACTTGTTCTTCACAGTGACCCTGTTCAACCCTCGATAGTCGATGCACAAACGCATGCTACCATCCTTCTTTTTCACAAAGAGGACTGGTGCACCCCAAGGGGAGCTACTTGGCCGTATGAACCCCTTGTCAAGCAATTCTTCCAATTGTTTCTTTAGCTCGGCCATCTCGGCCGGAGCCATCCGGTACGGATTCTTGGATAGCGGAGCTGTCCCTGGCTCTAGTTCAATCGTAAATGGTTCCGACCTATCAGGGGGGACACCCTGAGGTACCTGGAACACATCTGGGAACTTCGACACCAACGAAACCTCTGAAAGGTCTTTCAGACAGATAGAACTGCCCGGCTCTGTAGTTGTAATTGTAGCCAAAAAGGACTGACAACCCTGTTCCAACATCCGAATCGCTCGAACTGCTGAAACCACTACTTTCTCTTGAGCTGGACACAGACATTGGTACTGGATCGGTTGAAGCCCAGTCTCCAATTGCACATGACCTCTATGGCAATCGAGAGTGGCCCGATACTTTACCAACCAGTCCATACCTAGGATCACTTCGTGATTCTTTAGGTGGACACAGACCAAATCCACAGGGAATACCTTTCCCTGTATTGACTCTAGGATATTTGACATGAGACCTAGTGAGTTCATGGCTTGGCCTCCGGCCGCCCTCATTATCCCAAAATTATCTCCAGCGTCCAGACAGAACAGACCCTTTCCGACCAGTCCCGGACTCACAAAACTATGTGTAGCCCCTGTGTTGAAAAGTACGTGGGTTTCCACACCACCAATCATGAGGGTTCCAGAGATCGAATCAAACGATCCAGAAGCGCCGTCGTCTCGGGACAGCTCATACACCCTTGGTGTTGTGGTTGGCCTACTCTGGGTCGACTTGCCTGTGTCTCCACGGCCCTTCCTTGTCCTCCTTGTAGCTTAGGGACAGTCCGACTTTGTAGTGTCCCGTCCTTGCCACATAGGAAGCAAGTCACGGAGCCGCTGCCACTGGACTGGTCTGAGAATCGGTTTGGTCGAGTGCAGTGTTGGATCGTGTGATCCATGCTGCCCACATCGCACACAAGCCCCATGCCTTCCAGCACTCACCGGGGGATGATTCTTTCCACACTTGGGACATGTAGGTCGGCCACCAGAGGTCTTACTCCGTCCACCTGGTCCCACTTCCTCTTTTTATCATTTGTCTTGCCCGACGGGCCAGACTGTTACTTAGCCTTAAGCTTAGCTTTTCAGCCAAGTTGACTCTAGCAAAGCCACCTGTTCCACCAGTTCTCCGACGGTGTTGAAAGTGCGGATCGAGCAATGGGGTCTTCAGTTCTGGCCTAGCCTCGGATGAACCTACGGACCTGGACTGCCTCGTCCTCCAGCTCTCTTCCAACAAACCGTCTGAGCTGGTTGAACTCTTCTTCGTACTCTCGTACGGTCCTGCGGCCTTGGGCCAATCTAGAAACTGAGCTTCCAGACGATCCCAAGCCTCAGCAGGGAAGTATTTGCGGTTGAATTCAACTTCAAAGTCCGCAAAACTTTCCAAGACTCCCATTGGTGCGCTTGTCCACTGCAAGCCACCAGTTATGCGCGTCCCCTTCCAGGAAGTGAACC
>NW_022610717.1:0-25665 GCF_000309985.2 Brassica rapa
GACATTCCAATACTACTATGGAAGCTATTGTTGTAAGCAAAATTCTACCAGAGGTAGATGTTCTCCAGGAAATCACCCCAGTCCTAGAACACATGCTCGCAACATATCTCCCAATGTCTGGATCGTTCGTTCGTTCAGACTGTCCATCCGTCTGTGGGTGATATGCTGTACTCATGTTCACTCTTGTTCCTAAAGCCTTTTGGAAAGCCCTCCAGAAGTAAGATGTGAACCTTGAATCCCTATCTGAAACTATGCTTGCCGGCAACCCATGTAGTCGGACGATCTCATCAATGTACTTACGTACAATCTGATCTACCCCATCCGACTTTTTGATAGCCAGGAAGTGTGCTGATTTGGTCAGGCGATCAAGCACAACCCAAACCGCATCTTTCTTACTCCTCGTGGTAGGGAACCCAGTCACAAAGTCCATTGTGATGTGATCCCATTTCCATTCCGGAATAGGCAAGCTTTGCAATAACCCACTAGGCACTTGATGTTCTGCTTTGATGAGTTGGCAAGTGGAACACTTGGCCACCCACTCCGCGACATCTGCCTTCATACGGATCCAATGATAGAACTTCTTAAGGTTCTGGTACATCTTGGTCGCACCAGGATGAACCGAGAATCTGGACTTATGAGCCTCCCTCATAATCTCTTCCTTTAGACTTCTATCATTAGGAACACTGATCCGACCGTTTACTAGGATGGTACCATCCTTTGCAGGTTGGTACTCCGTCCTATCATACTGAGCAACCTTGTTCAGGTTCTCGTCCTGACCTTGAGCCAACCGAATTCGGGTAAGCAGGTCGGCCTGATTGACCGCCTCTAATCCGACTGGTTCAGACTCTTTGGTTGATGCGTTCAACCGTAGGGCACGAACCATACCGTCCAGGTCATCTGCTTCTCGTTCGGCTGATACGTCGGCCCTTCTCCGGCTCAAGGCATCTGCGACCAGATTAGCCTTTCTCGGATGATAGGTGATATCCAGATCGTAATCAGCTACAAACTCCATCCACCTTCTCTGCCTTAAGTTTAACTCAGGCTGGGTGAATATATACTTAAGACTCTTATGGTCCGTAAGTATCTGAACCTTGGCACCATACAAGTATGATCGCCAAATATTTAAGGCGAACACTACCGCAGCCATTTCAAGGTCATGGGTGGGGTAGTTTCCCTCATGTTTTCTCAACTGCCTTGATGCATAGGCAATGACCTTCCCATGCTGGGTTAATACGCAACCTAGTCCTGTTATGGACGCGTCCGTATAAACCACATAGGTTGTCGGCCTCTGGAAGAACCAAAATGGGTGCGTTAGTCAGCATTTCCTTAAGCGCGGAAAAAAATTTCCCACACTCCTCAGACCATGTGAACTTAACGTCCTTCCTGGTCAACCGTGTCATAGGCTGAGCCAAGCTTGGGAATCCTTTCACAAACTTTCTATAATAACCTGCCAGCCCTAGGAAGCTTCTGACTTCCGTGGCACTGCGTGGTCGAGGCCAATCCTTGATTGCCTTGATCTTCTCTGGATCCACCGAGACGCCCTCACCGGATACAATGTGGCCGAGAAACCCAATGCTCTTCTGCCAAAAACTGCATTTACTGAGTTTAGCATAGAGCTTGTGTTCCTGTAATCGTTCCAGCACGGCTCTCAGGTGTTTCCAATGAGATTCCTCATCCTTGGAGTAAATAAGGATATCATCAATGAAGATGATCACTGATTCGTCCAGGAAGTCTCAGAACACGCTGTTCATTATTTTCATGAATGCAGCAGGCGCATTGGTCAGACCGAATGGCATAACCACAAACTCGTAGTGGCCGTACCTGGTCCAGAATGTTGTCTTTCTAATATCATTTGGCTCTATAGGGATCTGATGATACCCTGAGGCCAAATCAATCTTAGAAAACCACTTGGCTCCTTTGAGTTGATCCAACAACTCGTCTATTATGGGCAACGGGTACTTGTTCTTCACAGTAACCCTGTTCAACCCTCGATAGTCAACACACAGACGCATGCTACCATCCTTCTTTTTCACAAAGAGGACTGGTGCACCCCAAGGAGAGCTACTTGGACGTATGAACCCCGTGTCCAGCAATTCTTTCTAATTGCTTCTTTTGCTCGGCCATCTCGGCCGGAGCCATTCGATACGGACTTTTGGACAGCGGAGCTGTCCCTGGTTCTAGTTCAATCATAAATGGATCCGACCTATCAGGGGGGACACCCTGTAGCGAACGGAACACATCTGGGAACTCAGACACCAACGGGTCCTCAGATAGATCTTTCTGATCATCAGACCTGCCGTGCTCCATAGTGGTAATTGTGGTCAAATATGCTTCACAACCCCGTCTAAGGATCCGTTCTGCTCGGATTGCTGACACCACTACTCTATCCAGAGCCGGACTCATATTCAGACTTTGGTACTAGATGGGACTTAGGAACCGAGCAGAGCCGCGGTGCGGTCGCATGGACCGTCCGTTCGGTCTGATAGAGCCACGGCCCACCACATACCTTGTGAACCACGTCTGGGTTCTCCATGCTCTTCTCCTTGTCTTGATCTCCCATTCTTGACCGGAGTTAGTTCTCAAACGATCAGAGTCGCCGGAACACAACACCACCACAATCGGCCTTTCTCTTGGCCGGAACTCTCTCTTTCTCTCTTTCTTTCTCTCTACATTTTTCTCTGAGTATTTTACTCTGGAATTGGATAATGAAATCGACCAGAGAGCCCCCATATTTATAGAAAACGAGGGGGTAAGTCTTGCCCCACGAACAGGCATGACTTGCTAGCGAATGGGAACCATCGGCCAAGGGTTGTCCCCTTTTGGCCATTTGCATCCCTTCGCCCTTTCGATTGGGTTTGGGGTCGGTCACAAGCCCAACCCACGCCCCAAGCCTCCTGTACTTAGCCCACGGCCTTGTCCAAAGACCCAACAGCCCATGGCCTCATGGCCGGACCTCACAGCCCGCCACTGACCCGGACCCGGACCATCGGCCTAAAGCCCGGACAGTCCGTCTAGCTGAGATGAGCTGACTCTCAGCTGCCTCATCTGAGTGAGCTAGTAGTCCATCTAGTGGAGCTGACTTAGTAGGGACTGAGCTGGAGTGAACTGAACCTAGCTTCATTGAGCTGGCCGAGCTACTCGTTCACTTCGTCCAGTTACCGCCTTACTCATCCTAGCTGTCTCTTAGCTTGTATAAGGTTAAGTCTAAGTTTCCTTATGTCCTTAACCTTCTTTCTCGACCAGAGAACGCTTGCCTTGATGTCCTAAGACTGGCTTGCAAGTTTCCTCGAACCATGGCCGTCCCAACAATCCTATTCAAGATTGGGGGCGTGACAATGAGTACTCTGATATTTGACTAGTCCGGTCTAACACAACGTTAGGTCATAGTACGGGTTGAAAAGCCTTAGGCCTCGATCAACGGAAAACGCTAACTCTAGGTACGGGTTGCAAAGCCTTGTGCCTTGACTCAGCGGGACGAGTTAGTGGATGAACTGTTCTAGGTCGTGGAGTAAATTTTGTTACTCTGACCGGATCGTCCCTAGCCCGTCACGTAGCGCTTCTGGACCATGGTGTTGGGTTGGACGGTCAGTCTTGTTCTTGCTTGATTGTTGGCTGGCCGGTTGGCTCAATCATCTCCAACCCTAGGTGTTGGACAGTCGATCGGTCATGTTCTTGTTTGATTGTTGGCCGGTTGATCGACCATATGTCTAGGACGGTTCGGGGGTGTTACAGTCGGGGGCATTCGTATTTCATAGTCAGAGGTGAAATTCTTATTCCTTCGGGTCTTTCCCAGTTTGCTTTTCCCAGCCTAAGGATTCAGACATTGTTAGTACAACATATACATCACATAACCGAGACAATTAATCCCTAGACCTAACTATCAGACCTCAGTGTGAGACTGAATCAGCTGGCTGCGTGTGTGTGGACTACATAACCCAAATATCCTAGAATCAACCTGGATCTGATACCAACTTGTAACACCCGAATCTGGCCTCTCGACGAAACTGGACCCGTTTGCTATATAATCAATCCTTTGCTTGTTTGATTCATTTTAAGTCTTTCATTTACTAAGTCATGTTTGGATATGAGGTTCTAAAACAATTGAACAGATAGCACAGAGGAATATAAATGTGTATAAAATGTACTACTTAGAAACATTAGATCCGATACACAACTTCTTAATCATTTCATAGACAATCACTAGTTCATCCCTAGCATCATCTAACCACACGTTACACAGCCTCTCACTGACCGAGCCTTCACGGCTCCTTGGCTTAACGAGAACCATCCATAGTTCCGGAAACCACAACCAGATAAGCATTAATCATAACCGATAATAGAACTGGTCGATTTTACAATGCTTGGCTTGGTTCCTAAAACATAGATAAACCTCGGACAATATACTTATAAAAAGATATGAACCTGCCTACCAAATCTTAAGTCATTCAACCAACCACCCCTTGACTTAGAATTATATAGACAGTCCAGAATAGATAAACAGAACACACGAACAGTCCGGATCGTCCCGAAGACCAATCCGTCCATCCAGATAGAATCTAGGTGCGACCGGCCTAGATGAAGGCCGGCTCAATGGCCCAACGGACTTCTTTTCCTGATCCAGCCTTGGGCCTGGATCCAACGGCCGAGTAAGCCTCACGCCCAAACCGGTTAGGCCAAATGACCGATCGGAGCTTGCGATTCTTACCCTGCCTTAGACCAACTGTGTACTTGTCTCGACGGACAATACATGGTCTGATCCCTAAGGAACGGACACGACCTGTCTCAACAGACACCGTTTGGAACATGCACCCCTTCGGTCCTTGGTACCTCTTCGTCTTCGTACCTCTTGGCGTCTGTAACCCTTTGTTACTTACACCCTTTGGCAACTCACAACCTTTGGAACTCGTGACCTTTGGTAACTCACAACCCTTGGTAACTCGTTACCTTTGGCCACTCGTGCCTCTTGGGACATGACCAACCGTACAGTCTATGGTGCGATTCGAACCGACCGTCTAACAGACCAGCGTCTAGGTTAGCAGTTTGGTTATGACCGGCCCAGTCTAGGGACGTGTCCCTTGGACTGAACCAACACAACCCTTCGTGTATAATCAGAAAGAAGAGAAAGGGCCGGATAGAAACAAGAAGAGGAGAAGCGGTTAGGTCTAACAGACCGACCAGAGCCGCGGTGCAATCTTAAGGACCGTCAGTTCGGTCTGATGGGGCCATAGCCCACCACGTACCTTCTGAACCGTGTCAGGGTTCTCCATGCTCTTCTCCTGCTCTCGGTCTCCCATACTTGATCGGAGGTTGCTTCACAAACGATCAGATAGCTGGAAACCTAACAACCACACAAACGGCCTTGCTTTGGCCGGAAACTCTCTCTCTCTCTCTTTCTTTCTCTCTCTCTACGATTTCTCTGAGTATTTTCTCTATGGATTGGATGAATGAAATCGACAGAGAGGACCCCATATTTATAGAAAACGAGGGGGTAAGTGTTGCCCTACGAACAGGCATGACTGGCCAGTGGATGGGCACAATCGGCCAAGGGTTACACCCTCTCGGCCGCATGCGTCCCTTCGCCAATACCGCATGGGTTTGGGTCGAACAGAGGCCCAAGGCCTTACCCAATCCCCCTGGACTTAGCCCACGGCCTTGTCCCAAGCCCCAATGGTCCATGGCCTCATGGCCGGACCCCCATGGCCCACCACCGGCCCGGACCCGGACCATCGGACCGAAACCTGAACAGTCCGTCCAGCTGAGATGAGCTGACTCCTAGCTGCCTCAGCTGAGTGAGCGAGTAGTTCAGCTAGTGGAGCTGACTTAGTAGTGGCCAAGCTGGAGTTAGCTTAACCTAACTCCGTTGAGCTGGTCGAGCTACTTGTTCCATCCGTCCAGCTACCGTCTTACTCGTCCTAGCTGACTCTCGACTTGTATAAGGTTAAGTCTAAGTTTCCTTACGTCCTTAACCTTCTTATCTGGCCATGGAACGCTTGTCTTGATGTCCTAAGCCTGACTAGTACGTTTCCTCGAACCATGGCCGTCCCAATGATCCTATTCAGAATCCGGGATGTTACAAGTCTCCCCCACTAGCAATGAATTTGTCCTCGAATCCGAGTCATGTGTTTCACCCAACACAAACTGGTCAAACCATTTTTGAAACTTGGCCTCCGTCTCCCAAGTGGTCTCTTCTCGACCATTACAATCCCAAATGACCGTGACCATCTGGATTGTTTTCTTTCTCATTGCTTTTTCCATCCTATCTACGATCCGAACCGGCCTTGTTTCCAAAGTTAGGTTAGTACCTAGATCAGATGGTATTTCTGGTATTAAGACGTCCTGATCCGTCAAGCACTTCCGGAGTTGGGAGACATGGAATACGTCATGGAAGGCTTCCATCTCGGATGGTAAGTCCAACTTATATGCCACACTACCCACTCGTTCTATGACTCTGAACGGACCTTGGTATCTTGGATCTAGTTTCCTTCTACCAGAAATTCGCACTCTACTTTTAAAGGTAATCATTTTGAGATAGACCATATCACCCACTGCAAACTCCAGTTCTTTCCTTCATTTGTCAGCGTAATGTTTTTGTCTGTCCTGTGCGGCCCTCATCTTGTCCCGCACGGACTTGATCTTCTCCGTGGTTTCCTCCACGATTTCGGGGCCTATCATGCTACGCTCCCCCACTTGGGTGCAGCATAACGGTGTCCTGCATGGTCGTCCATACAGAGCTTCGTATGGCGACATGCCTATACTGGAGTGGAAGTTGTTATTGTAGGCGAACTCCACTAACGGCAAATGTCGTTCCCAGGAATCACCCCAATCGAGAACACATGCTCGAAGCATGTTTTCCAGCGTCCGTATAGTTCTTTTCGAATGCCCATCCATTTGGGGATGATAAGCCGTACTCATGTTCACTCTTGTTCCTAAAGCTTTCTGAAAAGCTTGCCAGAAGTGAGAACTGAACCTCGAATCTCTATCCAAAACTATATTTGAGGGTACTCCGTGTAGCCTCACAATCTCGTCAATGTACTTACTCACATTCCGGTCGACTCCATCAGTCTTTTTGATGGCCAGGAAGTGGGCAGACTTGGTCAGTCGATCAACTATTACCCAGAAGCATCATTCCTATTCCTAGTCGTGGGAAATAGGTAGGCTCTAAAGCAGTCCACTCGGAACTTGTTCTTCGGCCTTGACGAGTTGACACGTAGGACACTTGCAACCCATTCGACCACATCAACCTTCATGCGTATCCAATGATAGTATTGTCTAAGATTATGATACATCTTGGTCACTCCAGGATGGATCGAGAATCTAAACTTGTGAGATTCCCTAAGGATCTCGTTCTTTAAACTCCTATCATTGGGTATGCTGATCCGACCATGAACTAAGATCATACCGTCATTGGCGATTTGATACTCAGTCAGGTCGTTCCGAGCAACCATCTTCAGGTTCTCGTCCTGATCTTGGGCCGCTCGGATCTGGGTAAGCAGGTCGGCTCTATTCGCCGCCTCTAAACCCCGTGGTCTGTCCGTTCTGTTCAAAGCATTTAAACGAACGAAGCGTTCCACCTCATCCGGCTCATCCGTTCCGCTTCCGACCATGACGTCTTCTCGCTTCCGGCTCAAGGCGTCGGCCACAAGGTTAGCCTTGTCTGGATAATAAGTGATGTCTAGGTTGTAGTCGGCCACGAACTCCATCCACCTCCTCTGCCTTAAGTTTAACTCAGGCTGGGTGAATATATACTTCAGACTTTTATGGTCCGTAAGTATCTGGACTTTGGCCCCATGTAAATATGATCGCCAAAACTTTAAGGCGAATACTACCGCAGCCATTTCAAGATCATGGGTGGGGTAGTTTCCCTCATGTTTCTTCAGCTGCCTTGACGCGTAGGCAATGACCTTCCCATGTTGAGTCAACACGCAACCGAGTCCAGTGATGGACGCATCCGTGTAGACTTCATAAGGTTGGTGTGCCTTCAAAAGAACCAGGACGGGCGCGCTAGTCAGCATATCCTTAAGTGCGGAGAAACATCTCGTACACTCATCAGACCATGTGAACTTAACGTCCTTCCCAGTCAACCGTGTCATAGGTTGAGCCAAGCTTGCAAATCCCTTCACAAACTTTCTATAGTAACCTGCCAGCCCTAGGAAGCTTCTAACTTCCGTGGCACTGCGTGGTCGGGGCCAATCCTTGATTGCCCTGATCTTCTATGGATCCACTGTGACGCCCTGGTCAGAAACAATATGACCGAGGAACCCATTACTCTTTTGCCAAACACTGCACTTGCAGAGTTTAGCAAAACGTTTGTGCTCTCGTAATTGTTCCAGCACGGCTCTCAAATGTTTCCGATGAGATTCCTCGTCCTTGGAGTAGATCAGGATATCATCAATGAAGATGATCACTGATTCATCCAAGAAGTCCTGGAACACGCTGTTCATCATTTTCATGAATGCAGCAGGTGCATTGGTCAGACCGAACGGCATCACTACGAACTTGTAATGGTCGTACCTGGTCCTGAATGCTGTCTTCCTAATGTCGTTTGGCTCTATAGGAATCTGATGATATCCCGAGGCCAAATCGATTTTAGAAAATCACTTAGCTCCTTTCAGCTGATCCAACAGCTCGTCTATCCTGGGTAACGGGTATTTGTTCTTCCCAGTTACCCTGTTCAACCCTCGATAGTCGATGCACAGACGCATGCTACCATCCTTCTTTTTCACAAAGAGGACTGGTGCACCCCAAGGGGAGCTACTTGTCCGTATGAACCCCTTGTCAAGCAATTCTTCCAACTGCTTCTTTAGCTCGGCCATCTCGGTCGGAGCCATTCGATACGGACTCTTGGACAGCGGATGTAATGACCCTCACGAGCAGATATAATTTTGGTCGAGAAAACTCTTTAAGATCATTTTGAAGATTGATCGATCAGAATTTAAGGACCAGCGTGCTGATATGTGTACTGATGGACATGCACAGACGTCCTGGGTGTGCTCTCGGACACCCCCAAACGTCCTGTGTGTACTGAACAGACAGCCCACGTGGGCCAAAATCGCCCGAACATTCTACGGTAAGGGCCAGCGTGCTGAGTCCAAGGACCAGCGTGCTGATATGTGTACTGATGGACAGCCACGGACGTCCTGTGTGTGCTGACGGACACACACAGACAGCCACGGACGTCCTGTGTGTGATGACGGACAGCCACGGACATCCTGCGTGTGCTGGCGGACACCCACGGACGTCCTGTGTGTACTGAACAGACAGCCCACATTGGCCAAAATCACCCAAACAGTCCACGGGAAGTGCCAGCGTGCTGAGTCCAAGGACCAGTGTGCTGAGTCCAAGGACCAGTGTGCTGATATGTGTACTGATGCACAGCCACGGCCGTCCTGTGTGCGCTGACGGATACACACGGATGTCCTGTGTGTGGTGACGGACACACACGGAAGTCTTGTGTGCGCTGACGGACACACACGGACGTCATGTGTGTGCTGACAGACACACACAGACGTCCTGTGTGTGCTGACAGACAGCCATGGATAGCCACAGACGTCTTGTGTGTGTTGGCGGACACCCACGGACACACACGGACAGCCATGGACGTCATGTGTGTTCTGACGGACAGCCACGGACGTCCTGTGTGTGCTGGCGAACACCCACGGACGTCCTGTGTGTTCAGAACAGACAGCCCAAATGGGCCAAAATCACCCAAACAGTCCACGGGAAGCGCCAGCATGCTGAGTACAAGGACCAACGTGCTGATATGTGTACTGATGGACAGCCACAGACGTTCTGTGTGTGCTGACGGACACAGATGGACACATACGGACACCCACGGACAGTCTATGGTTGTTCAAAACCAGCCAAGGGATGGACCAGCGTGCTTATATGTGTACTGATGGACAGCCACAGATGTCCTGTGTGTGCTGATGGACACACACGGACGTCCTGTGTGTGCTGACCTACACAAACGGACATCCTGTGTGTACTGAACAGAAAGCCCACGTGGGCCAAAATCACCCAAACAGTCCACGGGAAGGGCCAGCGTGCTGAGTCCAAGGACCAGCGTGCTGATACGTGTACTGATGGACAACCACGGACGTCCTGTGGGTGCTGAGGGACACACAAGGAAAAGCACTGACAGCCACGGACGTCCTGTGTGTGCTGATGGACAGCCATGGACAGCCACGAACGTCCTGCGTGTGTTGGCGGACACCCACGGACGTCCTGTGTGTATTGAACAGACAGCCCACGTGGGCCAAAATCACACAAACAGTCCACGGGAAGTGTAATAACCCTCACGAGCCAGTTAATTTTTGGTCGAGAAAAACTCCGCTCGACCAGTTTGGAGTTGGTCGATCAGATTTAAAAAAAAAAAGTCGACCCGGTGAATTAATACCTCGACGGGACTGTCTTGTGGTCAAAAGGCCTCTCATTGATAGTTCTGGTAGAGTGTTAATAATGTTGGTCGAATATTATTTAAGCAAGGCAAGCTTAGTTGAAAGTAAGACGAGCTTCGAAGGATGAGAAATTTTAGTAAAAAATTGTCTGAAATTGTCGTTAAGTTTCTTAACTAAATTTCGACCAGTCTAATACCTTCACCAGCTATTCTGCTTGCTTGCTCATTAATTCAGTCACATGAGCTGCACCTACCTGCTTGCTTGCTTCACTAAAGTCACATGAAAGTCACAAGCTGGTTGCTTGTTTAATAAAAACAAAATAATCTTTCTTCAAAGGAGGGAAAGGACAGCAACTTGCTTTGGTTTAAGTAAACCCTCACCTGAAGCAACTTCTTATGTTATAAAACACCATCTTCTCTCCTCTGGACGTTCATAACCTGCAAGAAAAACCAGAGAAAAATTCAGAGAGAAAGAGAGAAAGAAGAGAGAAAAATTTATCCAGAGAAGAGAATTGAGCATGGACAAACCTTTCTCACCATCCTGTGACTTTATCCAGTGTGTTCTGGTGTGGTTAAGAGCTGAAGGTTTGGTGTCCAAGAGTTTAGAATCACCCATGTTCTTCAGCCTTTGATTTTGATCGGTAAGATGGTTGTGGATCAGTTTATGTGAGAAGTTTTGTTGGTTTGCCTACACTGGAGATAAATTCTGAATAAATCCAACCATGGATTCTTGTGGTGTTGATCAGGTTAATTCGTGGTCAGCTTGAAGAGAGACAACCAGTCAAGTTTAATTAGTTGACTAAAACTGGTAAGCTTCAGCTTCTTGATTCAGCCATGTTTTGATGAGAACCAATTGCTGTATGTTGGTTAACTTGTCAGGATCAGTTGTCTAAGGTCTTGTTCTCTTCAGTCTTGGTTGGTTTATGATTTAATCAGTCTCATAGAACCAGTAGACGAACTGATAAGAATTATGGGAATTAAATTGAACTGATTTTATCTTGTTTAGAACTGAATTGAGCTGAATATGTTTTGATCTGATCTGAGCCGAGCTGTCTATGGTCTGAAATTGTCTTGAACTGATGTCGTCTGAGTATAACCGAGCTAAGCTGTTGGGAACTGATTAGAACCGGAGTTAGCTGAGCATGAACTAAGCTGATATGAACTGAGTTAAATTGTTAAAGCTTGAACCGAGCTGAACATGGTATCAATCTGTCTTGAACCGAACTGATATGAGAGAATTGAACTGAAATGTTATGAACTGAGTTGAGTTTCTTCTTGAACCAGACTAGTGAACCTTATGTTCCAACTGTTATGTTATGGCCAAGGAGAGTATTCGGATAAGCCGGATCCTTGTGATGGTTCTGAACCGAGAGTGATCCAGAAGTGAAGTATGATTAGCTTGAGCTCGAGTCTAGTCTTCTTTAGCCAATCTCATGGATTTAAAGGTGAATCTAGATAGATGATGAATGAATTATGAATGAGTATGCATGATTGCATATTGAATATGGTTGATTAATTAAGAATTAATCATGAATTATTTAAGGGATAATCATTGATTAATTAATGATTAATCATAGATTAATTAAAGAGTAATTATGGTTGATTGATTAAGTATTATCCCTTGATCTATATTTATATATGAAGTATTTATCTAGTCTAAATACTTAAGAATTAATAAGAATAATTCTTTGAGGTTATCCCGAACCTTAGTACTTGTTCTGCGATATGGATCAAGGTCATGAAGACACGATGATGGGGTCGCACCCTGGAGGCCGTGTAACTGCATGCAGCATTGGATGTTCTATCTTGGAATATCTGATGGAGATGATGGTTATATTTATTCCCCGTTAGGCTCGGTTAGCCTTGGTGGTTTTCCGGGTTTAGCATATATATATATATATTAAGAGTGAGTGATTGGCGGGTATCGTGGAGGTGATGTTTAAGATAGATTCACATGGATGGATTGAGAGGCCTTATAATTATATTAATTATGGAATATAATTCCACTGCATTCAAAAGGTGTCGCTTGCTCAGGATACTATTGATATGTGTTTGGGTGTGGGATTAGACTCACTGAGTAAACTAGTTACTCATGACTCATTTGATATGCAGGTAACCAGTAGATGGGAGACCTTTACTCTAGGATGGGAAGGAATGGCATTAGCCAGCGGTAGTTTTATTATCCTTGCAGTCGTTTTGATATACTTTATGTATAAGGTTTGTTGACCAAAAACCTCGAGGTTAATCTATAAGATTTTGTAAGATTCTTTTAAATTAATAAGTATATAGTGTATAAAGAATGTTTTTAAAGTACGGGTTCCAAATGATATTAGTCCTTGTCCGGACGAACCAACTATTGGGTATTACTCTTAAGGTTGTAAAGCCTCGGGTTGTACCTAATAGGATATGTGTACTTAGGCGGTTGGCCTAAGGTACCTGGATTTATTTCGGGAACTTCGGGTTAGTCATTTATGTACACATTGTGGCTTCTTGGTTTGGTTTCAGTTACGAGTGATCGGCTGTGCATGTTCTTGTTTGATTGTTGCACGCCTGGTCGAGTCAGCTTATACTGAGACCAGATCGGGGGTGTCACAGGAAGGGCAACCGTACTGAGTCCAAGGACCAGCGTGCTGATATGTGTACTGATGGACAGCCACGGACGTCCTGTGTGCGCTGACGGACACACACGGACGTCCTGTGTGTGCTGACGGACACACACGGAAGTCTTGTGTGCGCTGACGGACACACACGTACGTCATGTGTGTTCTGACGGACACATACGGACGTCCTGTGTGTGCTGATGGACAGCCATGGATAGCCACAGACATCCTGTGTGTGTTGGCGGACACCCACGGACACACAAGGACACACACGGACAGCCATGGACATCCTGTGTGTGCTGAAGGACAGCCACGGACGTCCTGTGTGTGCTGGTGGACACCCACGGACGTCCTGTGTGTTCAGAACAGACAGCCCACGTGGGCCAAAATCACCCAAACTGTCCACGGGAAGGGCCAGCGTGCTGAGTCCAAGGACCAACGTGCTGATATGTGTACTGATGAACAGCCACAGACGTCCTGTGTGTGTTGACAGACACAGACGGACACACACGGACACCCACGGACAGTCTATGGTTGTCCAAAATCAGCCAAGGGAAGGACCAGCGTGCTGATATGTGTACTGATGGACAGCCACATACGTCCTGTGTGTGCTGATGGACACACATGGATGTCCTGTGTGTGCTGACTTACACACACGGACATCCTGTGCGTACTAAACAGAAAGCCCACATGGGCCAAAATCACCCGAACACTCCACGGGAAGGGCCAGCGTGCTGAGTCCAAGGACCAGCGTGCTGATATGTGTACTCATGGACAGCCACAGACGTCCTGTGTGTGCTGAGGGACACACACGGACAGCCAGAGACGTCATGTGTGTGCTGACGGACACACAAGGACGTCCTGGGTGTGCTGTCGGACACCCACAGACGTCCTGTGTGTACTGAACAGACAGCCCACGTGGGCCAAAATCATCCGACCATTCCACGGTAAGGGCCAGCGTGCTGAGTCCGAGGACCAGCGTGCTGAGTCCAAGGACCAGCGGGCTGATATGTGTACTGATGGACAGCCACGGACGTCCTGTGTGTACTGACGGTTACACACGGACACACACAAAGAGCCACAGACGTCCTGTGTGTGCTGACGGACAGCCACAGACAGCCACAGACGTCTTGTGTGTGTGCTGGCGGACACCCACGGACGTCCTGTGTGTACTGAACAGACAGCCCACGTGGGCCAAAATCACCCAAACTGTCCACGGGAAGGACCAGCGTGCTGATATGTGTACTGATGGACAGCCACGGACGTCCTGTGTGCGGTGACGGACACACAGAGACACACACGGACGTCATGTGTGTGCTGACGGACACACACGGACGTCGTGTGTGTGCTGACGGCAGCCATGGACAGCCACAGATGTCCTGTGTGTGTTGGCGGCACCCACAGACACACACGGACACACACAGACAGCCATAGACGTCCTGTGTGTGCTGACGGACAGCCATGGACATCCTGTATGTGCTGGCGGACACCCACAGACGTCCTGTGTGTTCAGTACAGACAACCCACGTGGGCCAAAATCACCCAAACAGTCAACGGGAAGGGCCAGCGTGGTGAGTCCAAGGACCAACGTGCTGATATGTGTACTGATGGACAGCCACAGAAGTCCTGTGTGTGCTGACGGACACAGATGGACACACATGGACACACACGGACACACACGGACAGCCACGGACGTCATGTGTGTGCTGGCGGACACCCCCAAACGTCCTGTGTGTACTGAACAGACAGCCCACGTGGGCCAAAATCGCCCGAACATTCTACGGTAAGGGCCAGCGTGCTGAGTCCAAGGACCAGCGTGCTGATATGTGTACTGATGGACAGCCACGGACGTCCTGTGTGTGCTGACGGACACACACAGACAGCCACGGACGTCCTGTGTGTGATGACGGACAGCCACGGACATCCTGCGTGTGCTGGCGGACACCCACGGACGTCCTGTGTGTACTGAACAGACAGCCCACATTGGCCAAAATCACCCAAACAGTCCACGGGAAGTGCCAGCGTGCTGAGTCCAAGGACCAGTGTGCTGAGTCCAAGGACCAGTGTGCTGATATGTGTACTGATGCACAGCCACGGCCGTCCTGTGTGCGCTGACGGATACACACGGATGTCCTGTGTGTGGTGACGGACACACACGGAAGTCTTGTGTGCGCTGACGGACACACACGGACGTCATGTGTGTGCTGACAGACACACACAGACGTCCTGTGTGTGCTGACAGACAGCCATGGATAGCCACAGACGTCTTGTGTGTGTTGGCGGACACCCACGGACACACACGGACAGCCATGGACGTCATGTGTGTTCTGACGGACAGCCACGGACGTCCTGTGTGTGCTGGCGAACACCCACGGACGTCCTGTGTGTTCAGAACAGACAGCCCAAATGGGCCAAAATCACCCAAACAGTCCACGGGAAGCGCCAGCATGCTGAGTACAAGGACCAACGTGCTGATATGTGTACTGATGGACAGCCACAGACGTTCTGTGTGTGCTGACGGACACAGATGGACACATACGGACACCCACGGACAGTCTATGGTTGTTCAAAACCAGCCAAGGGATGGACCAGCGTGCTTATATGTGTACTGATGGACAGCCACAGATGTCCTGTGTGTGCTGATGGACACACACGGACGTCCTGTGTGTGCTGACCTACACAAACGGACATCCTGTGTGTACTGAACAGAAAGCCCACGTGGGCCAAAATCACCCAAACAGTCCACGGGAAGGGCCAGCGTGCTGAGTCCAAGGACCAGCGTGCTGATACGTGTACTGATGGACAACCACGGACGTCCTGTGGGTGCTGAGGGACACACAAGGAAAAGCACTGACAGCCACGGACGTCCTGTGTGTGCTGATGGACAGCCATGGACAGCCACGAACGTCCTGCGTGTGTTGGCGGACACCCACGGACGTCCTGTGTGTATTGAACAGACAGCCCACGTGGGCCAAAATCACACAAACAGTCCACGGGAAGTGTAATAACCCTCACGAGCCAGTTAATTTTTGGTCGAGAAAAACTCCGCTCGACCAGTTTGGAGTTGGTCGATCAGATTTAAAAAAAAAAGTCGACCCGGTGAATTAATACCTCGACGGGACTGTCTTGTGGTCAAAAGGCCTCTCATTGATAGTTCTGGTAGAGTGTTAATAATGTTGGTCGAATATTATTTAAGCAAGGCAAGCTTAGTTGAAAGTAAGACGAGCTTCGAAGGATGAGAAATTTTAGTAAAAAATTGTCTGAAATTGTCGTTAAGTTTCTTAACTAAATTTCGACCAGTCTAATACCTTCACCAGCTATTCTGCTTGCTTGCTCATTAATTCAGTCACATGAGCTGCACCTACCTGCTTGCTTGCTTCACTAAAGTCACATGAAAGTCACAAGCTGGTTGCTTGTTTAATAAAAACAAAATAATCTTTCTTCAAAGGAGGGAAAGGACAGCAACTTGCTTTGGTTTAAGTAAACCCTCACCTGAAGCAACTTCTTATGTTATAAAACACCATCTTCTCTCCTCTGGACGTTCATAACCTGCAAGAAAAACCAGAGAAAAATTCAGAGAGAAAGAGAGAAAGAAGAGAGAAAAATTTATCCAGAGAAGAGAATTGAGCATGGACAAACCTTTCTCACCATCCTGTGACTTTATCCAGTGTGTTTCTGGTGTGGTTAAGAGCTGAAGGTTTGGTGTCCAAGAGTTTAGAATCACCCATGTTCTTCAGCCTTTGATTTTGATCGGTAAGATGGTTGTGGATCAGTTTATGTGAGAAGTTTTGTTGGTTTGCCTACACTGGAGATAAATTCTGAATAAATCCAACCATGGATTCTTGTGGTGTTGATCAGGTTAATTCGTGGTCAGCTTGAAGAGAGACAACCAGTCAAGTTTAATTAGTTGACTAAAACTGGTAAGCTTCAGCTTCTTGATTCAGCCATGTTTTGATGAGAACCAATTGCTGTATGTTGGTTAACTTGTCAGGATCAGTTGTCTAAGGTCTTGTTCTCTTCAGTCTTGGTTGGTTTATGATTTAATCAGTCTCATAGAACCAGTAGACGAACTGATAAGAATTATGGGAATTAAATTGAACTGATTTTATCTTGTTTAGAACTGAATTGAGCTGAATATGTTTTGATCTGATCTGAGCCGAGCTGTCTATGGTCTGAAATTGTCTTGAACTGATGTCGTCTGAGTATAACCGAGCTAAGCTGTTGGGAACTGATTAGAACCGGAGTTAGCTGAGCATGAACTAAGCTGATATGAACTGAGTTAAATTGTTAAAGCTTGAACCGAGCTGAACATGGTATCAATCTGTCTTGAACCGAACTGATATGAGAGAATTGAACTGAAATGTTATGAACTGAGTTGAGTTTCTTCTTGAACCAGACTAGTGAACCTTATGTTCCAACTGTTATGTTATGGCCAAGGAGAGTATTCGGATAAGCCGGATCCTTGTGATGGTTCTGAACCGAGAGTGATCCAGAAGTGAAGTATGATTAGCTTGAGCTCGAGTCTAGTCTTCTTTAGCCAATCTCATGGATTTAAAGGTGAATCTAGATAGATGATGAATGAATTATGAATGAGTATGCATGATTGCATATTGAATATGGTTGATTAATTAAGAATTAATCATGAATTATTTAAGGGATAATCATTGATTAATTAATGATTAATCATAGATTAATTAAAGAGTAATTATGGTTGATTGATTAAGTATTATCCCTTGATCTATATTTATATATGAAGTATTTATCTAGTCTAAATACTTAAGAATTAATAAGAATAATTCTTTGAGGTTATCCCGAACCTTAGTACTTGTTCTGCGATATGGATCAAGGTCATGAAGACACGATGATGGGGTCGCACCCTGGAGGCCGTGTAACTGCATGCAGCATTGGATGTTCTATCTTGGAATATCTGATGGAGATGATGGTTATATTTATTCCCCGTTAGGCTCGGTTAGCCTTGGTGGTTTTCCGGGTTTAGCATATATATTATATTAAGAGTGAGTGATTGGCGGGTATCGTGGAGGTGATGTTTAAGATAGATTCACATGGATGGATTGAGAGGCCTTATAATTATATTAATTATGGAATATAATTCCACTGCATTCAAAAGGTGTCGCTTGCTCAGGATACTATTGATATGTGTTTGGGTGTGGGATTAGACTCACTGAGTAAACTAGTTACTCATGACTCATTTGATATGCAGGTAACCAGTAGATGGGAGACCTTTACTCTAGGATGGGAAGGAATGGCATTAGCCAGCGGTAGTTTTATTATCCTTGCAGTCGTTTTGATATACTTTATGTATAAGGTTTGTTGACCAAAAACCTCGAGGTTAATCTATAAGATTTTGTAAGATTCTTTTAAATTAATAAGTATATAGTGTATAAAGAATGTTTTTAAAGTACGGGTTCCAAATGATATTAGTCCTTGTCCGGACGAACCAACTATTGGGTATTACTCTTAAGGTTGTAAAGCCTCGGGTTGTACCTAATAGGATATGTGTACTTAGGCGGTTGGCCTAAGGTACCTGGATTTATTTCGGGAACTTCGGGTTAGTCATTTATGTACACATTGTGGCTTCTTGGTTTGGTTTCAGTTACGAGTGATCGGCTGTGCATGTTCTTGTTTGATTGTTGCACGCCTGGTCGAGTCAGCTTATACTGAGACCAGATCGGGGTGTCACAGGAAGGGCAACCGTACTGAGTCCAAGGACCAGCGTGCTGATATGTGTACTGATGGACAGCCACGGACGTCCTGTGTGCGCTGACGGACACACACGGACGTCCTGTGTGTGCTGACGGACACACACGGAAGTCTTGTGTGCGCTGACGGACACACACGTACGTCATGTGTGTTCTGACGGACACATACGGACGTCCTGTGTGTGCTGATGGACAGCCATGGATAGCCACAGACATCCTGTGTGTGTTGGCGGACACCCACGGACACACAAGGACACACACGGACAGCCATGACATCCTGTGTGTGCTGAAGGACAGCCACGGACGTCTGTGTGTGCTGGTGGACACCCACGGACGTCCTGTGTGTTCAGAACAGACAGCCCACGTGGGCCAAAATCACCCAAACTGTCCACGGGAAGGGCCAGCGTGCTGAGTCCAAGGACCAACGTGCTGATATGTGTACTGATGAACAGCCACAGACGTCCTGTGTGTGTTGACAGACACAGACGGACACACACGGACACCCACGGACAGTCTATGGTTGTCCAAAATCAGCCAAGGGAAGGACCAGCGTGCTGATATGTGTACTGATGGACAGCCACATACGTCCTGTGTGTGCTGATGGACACACATGGATGTCCTGTGTGTGCTGACTTACACACACGGACATCCTGTGCGTACTAAACAGAAAGCCCACATGGGCCAAAATCACCCGAACACTCCACGGGAAGGGCCAGCGTGCTGAGTCCAAGGACCAGCGTGCTGATATGTGTACTCATGGACAGCCACAGACGTCCTGTGTGTGCTGAGGGACACACGGACAGCCAGAGACGTCATGTGTGTGCTGACGGACACACAAGGACGTCCTGGGTGTGCTGTCGGACACCCACAGACGTCCTGTGTGTACTGAACAGACAGCCCACGTGGGCCAAAATCATCCGACCATTCCACGGTAAGGGCCAGCGTGCTGAGTCCGAGGACCAGCGTGCTGAGTCCAAGGACCAGCGGGCTGATATGTGTACTGATGGACAGCCACGGACGTCCTGTGTGTACTGACGGTTACACACGGACACACACAAAGAGCCACAGACGTCCTGTGTGTGCTGACGGACAGCCACAGACAGCCACAGACGTCTTGTGTGTGTGCTGGCGGACACCCACGGACGTCCTGTGTGTACTGAACAGACAGCCCACGTGGGCCAAAATCACCCAAACTGTCCACGGGAAGGACCAGCGTGCTGATATGTGTACTGATGGACAGCCACGGACGTCCTGTGTGCGGTGACGGACACACAGAGACACACACGGACGTCATGTGTGTGCTGACGGACACACACGGACGTCGTGTGTGTGCTGACGGCAGCCATGGACAGCCACAGATGTCCTGTGTGTGTTGGCGGCACCCACAGACACACACGGACACACACAGACAGCCATAGACGTCCTGTGTGTGCTGACGGACAGCCATGGACATCCTGTATGTGCTGGCGGACACCCACAGACGTCCTGTGTGTTCAGTACAGACAACCCACGTGGGCCAAAATCACCCAAACAGTCAACGGGAAGGGCCAGCGTGGTGAGTCCAAGGACCAACGTGCTGATATGTGTACTGATGGACAGCCACAGAAGTCCTGTGTGTGCTGACGGACACAGATGGACACACATGGACACACACGGACACACACGGACAGCCACGGACGTCATGTGTGTGCTGGCGGACACCCACGGACGTCCTGTGTGTACTGAACAGACAGCCCACGTGGGCCAAAATCACCCAACAGTCCACGGGAAGGGTTGGCATGCTGAGTCGAAGGACCAACGTGCTGATATGTGTACTGATGGACAGCCACGGATGTCCTGTGTGTGCTGACGGACAAACACAGACACACACGGACAGCCACGGACATCCTGTGTGTGTTGACAGACACACACGGACGTCCTATGTGTGCTGACGGACACCCACAGACGTCCTGTGTGTACTGAACAGACAGCCCACGTGGGCCAAAATCTCCCGAACTGTCCACGGGAAGGATCAGCGTGCTGATATGTGTACTGATGGACAGCCACGGACGTGTTGTGTGTGCCGACGGACACACACGGACAGCCACAGATGTCCTGTGTGTGCTGACGGACAGCCACAAACAGCTACAGACGTCCTGTGTGTGCTGGTGGACACCCACGGACGTCTGTGTGTACTGAACCGACAGCCCACGTGGGCCAAAATCACCCAAACAGTCCATGGAAGGGCCAGCGTGCTGAGTCCTAGGACCAGCGTGCTGATATGTGTAATGATGGACAGCCACAGACGTTCTGTGTGTGCTGATGGACACACACGGACAGCCACGGACGTCCTGTATGTTCTGACGGACACACACGGACATCCTGTGTGTACTGAACAGACAGCCCACGTGGGCCAAAATCACCCACGGACAACCAAAATCACCCGAGAAGCCAAAAATTAAAAAATTAATATTTTTGAAGAAAGTTTTCTGAAAGGAAACATCAAAAATATGTCAACAAAGAGTTTAGGATGTCAAGTGTTGATCAAAAGTTGCTGTAGATATTCGTTTAGACCACGAAACTCCGAACTTTGTAGCATGCTAAAGACATGGTTAGAAGCAAAAGAAAATCATGAAAATTTACCAGAAAATAGCTTTAACCATTCTTATTAAGCATGCAAAAAATTAGATTCAAATTCGAAGTATTTGGATCGAACGCATAGCTTCCGGATATCACTAAACCCCGACACGAAAAGTGTCAAGGAAAATGCAACTAAACAGCCTGCTTTCGCCAACCCGGAGATGTTGTTTGTTTGGAAGCAGTGCTGCAATGTAAAGTATAAAATGACTCTCGGCAATGGATATCTCGGCTCTCGAATCGATGAAGAACGTAGCAAAATGCCATACTTGGTGTGAATTGCAGAATCCCGTCAACCATCGAGTCTTTGAACGTAAGTTGCGCCCCAAGCCTTCTGGCCGAAGGCACGTCTGCTTGGGTGTCACAAATCGTCGTCCCCCCATCCTCTCGAGGATATGGGATGGAAGCTGATCTCATGTGTGTTACCGCACGTGGTTGGCCAAAATCCGAGCTAAGGACGCCAGGAGCATCTTGACATGCGGTGGTGAATTCAATTCTCGTCATATAGTCAGACGTTACGGTCCAAAACCTCTTGATGACCCAAAGTCCTCAACGCGACCCCAGGTCAGGCGGGATCACCCGCTGAGTTTAAGCATATCAATAAGCGGAGGAAAAGAAACTAACAGGGATTCCCTTAGTAACGGAGAGCGAACCGGGAAGGGCCCAGCTTGAAAATGGACGTCTTTGATGTTTGAATTGTAGTCTGGAGAAGCGTCCTCAGTGATGGACCGGGCCCAAGTTCCCTGGAAAGGGGTGCCAGAGAGGGTGAGAGCCCTGTCGTGCCTGGACCCTGTCGCACCACGAGGCGCTGTCTACGAGTCGGGTTGTTTGGGAATGCAGCCAAATCGGGCGGTAAATTTTGTCCAAGGCTAAATATGGGCGAGAGACAGATTGCGAACAAGTACCGCGAGGTAAAGAAGAAAAGGACTTTGAAAAGAGAGTCAAAGAGTGCTTGAAATTGTTGGGAGGCTGGCGATTCGTCCTGGTCGGATGCGGAACAGAGCAATCCTGTACGCCGATCGATCCGGGCCGTGGACCGACACGGATTAAGGTGGTGACCTAAGACTGGGCTTTTGTTACGCCCGCGGAGACGTTGCTGCCTTTATCGTGGTCTGCAGCACGCGCCTCACGGCGTGCCTTGGCATCTGCGTCCTCAGGGCGTTGGCCTGCGGGCTCCCCATTCAACCCATCTTGAAACACGGACCAAAGAGTCTGACATATGTGCGAGTCAACGGGTGTGTAAACCTTTAAGGCGCAAGGAAGCTGATTGGCTGGATCCCTCACGGGTGCACAGCCGTACGACCTTGATCTTCTGAGAAGGGTTCGAGTGTGAGCATGCCTGTCGCGACCCGAAAGATGGGGAACTATGCCTGAGCGGGGCAAAGCCCGAGGAAACTCTGGTGGAGGGCCTCAGCAATTCTGACGTGCAAATAGTTCGTCTGACTTGGATATAGGGGCGAAAGACTAATCAAGCCATCTAGTAGCTGGTTCCCTCCGAAGTTTCCCTCAGGATAGCTGGAGCTCGGAAACGAGTTCTATCGAGTAAAGCCAATGATTAGAGGCATCGGGGATGCAATGTCCTCGACCTATTCTCAAACTTTAAATAGGTAGGACGGGGTGCCTGCTTTGTTGGGCCATCCCACGGAATCGAGAGCTCCATGTGGGCCATTTTTGGTAAGCAGAACTGGTGATGCGGGATGAACCGGAAGCCGGGTTACGGTGCCCAACTGCGCGCTAACCTAGAAACCACAAAGGGTGTTGGTCGATTAAGACAGCAGGACGGTGGTCATTGAAGTCAAAATCCGCTAAGGAGTGTGTAATAACTCACATGCCGAATCAACTAGCCCCGAAAAATGGATGGCGCTGAAGCGTGCGATCTATACCCGAACGTCGGGGCAAGAGCCAGGCCTCAATGAGTAGGAGGGCGCGGCGGTCGATGCAAAACCTAGGGCGCGAGCCCGGGCGGAGCGGCCGTCGGTGCAGATCTTGGTGGTAGTAGCAAATATTCAAATGAGAACTTTGAAGGCCGAAGAGGGGAAAGGTTCCATGTGAACGGCACTTGCACATGGGTTAGTCGATCCTAAGAGTCGGGGAAACCCGTCTGATAGCGCTTATGCACGAATTTTGAAAGGGGATTCGGTTAAAATTCCAGAACTGGGACGTGGCAGTTGACGGCAATGTTAGGAAGTCCGGAGACGTCGGCGGGAATTCCGGAAAGAGTTATCTTTTCTGTTTAACAGCTTCCCCACCCTGGAAACGGCTCAGCCGGAGGTAGGGTCCAGCGGCTGGAAGAGCACCGCACGTCGCGTGGTGTCCGGTGGCATTCCCGGCGGCCCTTGAAAATCTGGAGGACCGAGTGCCGCTCACGTCCGGTCGTACTCATAACCACATCAGGTCTTGCAACACCCCGATCCGGCCGACTAGGCCGTGATCGAAGTCTTACATCGCTCGGTCTACTTCCTGGCCGAACCTCTTAATTTTTGCCCTTTATTTATAATATCACCTAAACGCGACGGCTAACTTATATCTTAGCTAAAGACTTTCCTAGTCATTAATAGCTTAGATCCTTTCAACAGATATGCAGCGGATTATTCTCTAGTTAACCATTGGTCTAAAACCAATCTAACACTTTTCTGGTCGAATCACCTTAGCCTGGTCAGTTTACTCAACTACCAATTAGCTTAAAGGTCAATCCTAAACCCAAACCAGTCCATACGATTCTGACGTTCCATTCCCCACAGACATAAGTAACCTTTGAGATGTCTTTTAAAGGATAAGGGTTTGCATCTGGCCTTTCTCGGCTCATGCACAATCCAAAATCCTTTTGCCTTATAGGCGATTGTACCAAGTCCATCTTCTGGACTGACAAAGCTCATTAAATCCTAAGTCAATCAACCAATCTTCCTCACATGACTTGGAACTGATGAGTCATCATATGGCCTGATCGGCCCTTGGGACTTAACCCAGACAACATATATGATTTGTTCATACCAACCGATGCATTCATTAATCAAGTTAGGACCGACACCTTGAACCATCATTCACAGGTCAGGTCGTCCATACTCAACCATGATCAGATCTTACACGGCCTTCCTTGAACAATCACACTTAGGCTCAGTATCTATGGTCTACGACACATAGTACTAGCCACACACTTCGTCATGGCTCTTACCAATCTCGAAGCTGTCAACACCAAGGTTGATATCTAGAAGCATCACATCAATACTCTTACTCCAGCAACGTGACTATCCATACTAGTGTTCGGCCATCGAACCATCGTCATGAAACATGATCCGACCACTAGACTTCATAAGCCATCGCCCTACTTGTCAGGTATTGAAATAACCGGCCTTCCATTTCCATCATGTGGGTCTACTCCCTAGATAAGGCATATGGAGCCTATCCTACTCACCAAGCCAAAGTTGATTGTAAGATATCCTACTTAGCCTTTGCGGCTAGAACCATCCAACCATAGCGGATCAACCATAGTCCCGTCTAACCGTCTGGTTAAGATCTAGGTGCGATCGGCCAGTTATAAGTCCGGCCCAAAGCCCAAACCGGATTGCCTGGCAACCGATCAGACCTTGCTACCAACACTCCGGTTAACTAACCTTCCGTCCGTTCGACTATGCAGCCGCGGACTGTCCACTTGGTTCGGCCTAAGCCTTGAGCCAATGGAACCGTTGGAACTCACACCCTTTGGGAACTAGTACCCTTTGGTCACACGTGCCTCTTGGCAACTAATGACCCTTGGTAACTCGCACCCATTCAGATGTTCCAACCGTTTGACCTAACGTCCGTATGGACTGTCTAGTCCGTGCGTGTGTCCGGCCTGTGGCCAAAGGACCACGCCTTAACCTACACAAGTCATGAACCATTGTGACTGTTTAGGGAAGGGTTGCAACCGTTCAGAACGAACAGGACGGCCCTTATCCAATCAGATCACCAGAGGCCAGTCAGATTATGTGCGGCCTAACTCGTCGGTTATGGACCGCGACCGCATTACTCAACCAGAACCACGGATATAACCAATCCAACATATCAAAAGGGCCACGCCAATGTGCATGAGGAATAGAAGAAGAATTAGAAGAAAAGAATAAGAAGAATAGGACATAACCCAAACGCCCATGGCTAGACCGGTTCGGACTGTCGGATTGTCTTAGCCGATGAGTTGGTGTTACCCCACTGACCCTATCTGACTGAACCACGGGGTTGGATCTTTCTCCAGACCTTTCTCTATGCCTTGGGTATCCATAACCACACGGCCTCCTCTCTCCTAAACCGTTCTCCTTGTCGCAGATACTAAACCACAACAACCGAGCCTTTTCCGGCT